>NW_025964321.1:0-16344 GCF_023055435.1 Haliotis rufescens
GAGGGCAGGTAGAATGAGGGTGCAGCATGGGAACCTACAGCTCTACAGTGATGGTCAGGACGGAGGGCAGGTAGATGAGGGTGCAGCATGGGAACCTACAGCTCTACAGTGATGGTCAGGACGGAGGGCAGGTAGATGAGGGTGCAGCATGGGAACCTACAGTCTACAGTGATGGTCAGGACGGAGGGCAGGTAGATGAGGGTGCAGCATGGGAACCTACAGTCTACAGTGATGGTCAGGACGGAGGGCAGGTAGATGAGGGTGCAGCATGGAACCTACAGTCTACAGTGATGGTCAGGACGGAGGGCAGGTAGATGAGGGTGCAGCATGGGAACCTACAGTCTACAGTGATGGTCAGGACGGAGGGCAGGTAGATGAGGGTGCAGCATGGGAACCTACACTCTACAGTGATGGTCAGGACGGAGGGCAGGTAGATGAGGGTGCAGCATGGGAACTTACAGTCTACAGTGATGGTCAGGACGGAGGGCAGGTAAATGAGGGTGGCAGCATGGGAACCTACAGTCTACAGTGATGGTCAGGACGGAGGGCAGGTAGATGAGGGTGCAGCATGGAACCTACAGTCTACAGTGATGGTCAGGACGGAGGGCAGGTAGATGAGGGTGCAGCATGGGAACCTACAGTCTACAGTGATGGTCAGGACGGAGGGCAGGTAGATGAGGGTGCAGCATGGGAACCTACAGTCTACAGTGATGGTCAGGACGGAGGGCAGGTAGATGAGGGTGCAGCATGGGAACCTACACTCTACAGTGATGGTCAGGACGGAGGGCAGGTAGATGAGGGTGCAGCATGGGAACCTACAGTCTACAGTGATGGTCAGGACGGAGGGCAGGTAGATGAGGGTGCAGCATGGGAACTTACAGTCTACAGTGATGGTCAGGACGGAGGGCAGGTAGATGAGGGTGCAGCATGGGAACCTACACTCTACAGTGATGGTCAGGACGGAGGGCAGGTAGATGAGGGTGCAGCAAGGGAACTTACAGTCTACAGTGATGGTCAGGACGGAGGGCAGGTAAATGAGGGTGCAGCATGGGAACCTACAGTCTACAGTGATTGTCAGGACGGAGGGCAGGTAGATGAGGGTGCAGCATGGGAACCTACAGTCTACAGTGATGGTCAGGACGGAGGGCAGGTAGATGAGGGTGCAGCATGGGAACCTACAGTCTACAGTGATGCTCAGGACGGAGGGCAGGTAAATGAGGGTGCAGCATGGGAACCTACAGTCTACAGTGATTGTCAGGACGGAGGGCAGGTAGATGAGGGTGCAGCATGGGAACCTACAGTCTACAGTGATGGTCAGGACGGAGGGCAGGTAGATGAGGGTGCAGCATGGGAACCTACACTCTACAGTGATGGTCAGGACGGAGGGCAGGTAGATGAGGGTGCAGCATGGGAACTTACCTCTGGCACCGCGTTGTCTCCTCCTGCCAGGCACAACTCGGAGTGGACCCGGTTCAGCCAGTCCTGGTTGGCGGCCAGCTTCACTTCAGCTGCATCTCGCTTCCTGGTCACTGCCTCCATCTTGCCCTGGAGGGACTTGAGGCTGCGCTCCACTCGCTCACACACCTACAACAATCAGACACACATGTCAGGTGTACATACAAGCAGCAACCCTCCATCTTGCCCTGGAGGGACTTGAGGCTGCGCTCCACACGCTCACACACCTACAACCATCAGATACACATGTCAGGTGTACATACAAGCAGCAACCCTCCATCTTGCCCTGGAGGGACTTGAGGCTGCGCTCCTCTCGCTCACACACCTACAACCATCAGAGGTGAGGTGAAATGGGGTTTAACGTCGCGTCCAAGATTATTGCACTTATATAGTGACGTGCATGTACGTGTGTGTGTTTGTGTGGCTGCTTGTACTAGTCCGTACTGATGCCGATTAATAGTGCTAGCTCACTGAGATACCATGCCGCAGTTTAACATGAATACCCCACTCAGACACAGTATACTGACTTCGAGCCAACCAGTCCTTGTTTTAGCCCCTTAATGTCGAGCGCCAGACAGGGTAACAACAAGTACCATCTTTTAACGTCTTTTGGTATGACGCGGCCGGGGATCGAACCCCGGACCTTCCACTCTCCGGGCGGACGCTCTACCACTAGACCACGGGAGGCGGTCTACAACCATCAGATACACATGTCAGGTGTACATCTGAGCATCGGCAACACCTTCAGGTGTACATCTGACCATCGGCAACACCTTCAGGTGTACATCTGACCATCGGCAACACCTTCAGGTGTACATCTGACCATTGGCAACACTTTCAGGTGTACATTTGACCATCGGCAACACCTTCAGGTGTACATCTGACCATCGGCAACACCTTCAGGTGTACGTCTGACCATCAGCAACACCTTCAGGTGTATAGCCAAGCTTCTACAGCAGGCACTTTAAGACATGTTGCGTGCCACCTGAGTGAAGTGACTGAGTGAGTGATTGAATGTTGTTTAACGTGGTCACCAGAATCACTACCATCAGGCACAATGACGTGCTATCAATCAAGTGACCGAAACAGACCACACTAGTATTTTCAGTCAATCCTTATGACAAGCATACATTATTAGTTGTGGTAGGATCACAAGAGGTACATGGGTTTCTTCATGCGTCCCATGGGCCCATCTTTAATGTGCTGCAACAAATTTATCTTAGCGACATGTTGTGATATGACTATGTAAACTAATTAAAACAAATTTCAAAATTGATAGAAAACAGCTGTTTGATTGAGCTGAGGTTAACTTGTGCTCTGTCACATGACTTTCATTTACTCAGAAATAGCGTGCAGCTTCTTGGTGCAAGCGGGGTGTAAGGGATTTATTCTCCCTCTCAGAAATCCATGTGCAGCCTCACTTGCTCGTCGCAGGTATAAAGGATTTATGAACCCTCTGAGAAATGTATTTCCCTCCAAGGCAGGATACACAGTATAGTGTCAAGGTCATGTGAAGCAATCAGATCTCATCATTCTGACATGGAGGTTAATAAAGTCTACTGTAGGCATCTTTGTACCTAGTGACAACCACATCCAGTCATAGTACAACCACATCCAGTCATTGTACAACCACATCCAGTTATAGTACAACCACATCCAGTCATTGTACAACCACATACAGTCATTGTACAACCACATCCAGTCATTGTACAACCACATACAGTCATTGTACAACCACATACAGTCATTGTACAACCACATACAGTCATTGTACAACCACATCCAGTCATTGTACAACCACATCCAGTCATTGTACAACCACATCCAGTCATTGTACAACCACATCCAGTCATAGTACAACCACATCCAGTCATTGTACAACCACATCCCGTCATTGTACAACCACATCCCGTCATTGTACAACCACATCCCGTCATTGTACAACCACATCCCGTCATTGTACAACCACATACAGTCATTGTACAACCATATCCAGTCATTGTACGACCACATCCAGTCATTGTACAACCACATACAGTCATTGTACAACCACATCCAGTCATTGTACAACCACATCCCGTCATTGTACAACCACATACAGTCATTGTACAACCACATCAAGTCATTGTACAACCACATCCAGTCATTGTACAACCACATCCAGTCATTGTACAACCACATCCAGTCATTGTACAACCACATCCAGTCATTGTACAACCACATCCAGTCATTGTACAACCACATCCAGTCATTGTACAACCACATCCAGTCATTGTACAACCACATCCAGTCATTGTACAACCACATCCAGTTATAGTACAACCACATCCAGTCATTGTACAACCACATCCAGTCATAGTACGACCACATCCAGTCATTGTACAACCACATCTAGTCATTGTACAACCACATCCATTCATAGTACAACCACATCCATTCATAGTACAACCACATCCAGTCATTGTACAACCACATCCAGTCATTGTACAACCACATCCAGTCATTGTACAACCACATCCAGTCATTGTACAACCACATCTAGTCATTGTACAACCACATCCCATCATTGTACAACCACATCCAGTCATTGTACAACCACATCCAGTCATTGTACAACCACATCTAGTCATTGTACAACCACATCCATTCATAGTACAACCACATCCAGTCATTGTACAACCACATCCAGTCATTGTACAACCACATCCAGTCATTGTACAACCACATCTAGTCATTGTACAACCACATCCCGTCATTGTACAACCACCCACCTGTCCCTGAGCAGCGCTCGAGATGACACGGAGTCGATGAAGACATCTCTGTTTGCGGCCAATCTTCCACAGCAGGTCCCGATACACACACTCCACCTGCAGCTGCTCTCGACGCACGTCCAAACGAGCCTCGAAGATGTTCTCCAGGATCGCGCTCAGTCTGTGTGAGGGACAAGATACTGCTCAACATCTCACACATTCTAGCTCTGTCGGTAGTGTACTTCATTTATACCATCAACAAAGAATTTACTAAATGTCCTCAATGCTACAGACGAACCTCTTTAGGTAAGTTCCAAAAAATATTTTATGTTCACTTTGGTCTACAACCTTCGTATGAGTGAATTTATCAGGATATTTTGAAACAGTAATGTGTATTTTTCTATCAGGGATAAATGTGCAAAGTATTTCTTCAATTGGCCCTTGTTTAATGAAACACAGAGTACTCTTTACAGGTGAAGGTGACCATGAAGCAAACCATTAACTGTCCAGCTGAAAAGATCAGCTGAACATCCATCAGCTGTACACCCACCAGCTGTACAGACCATCAGCTGTAAAGCCACCAGCTGTACAGACCACCAGCTGTAGACCACCAGATGTACAGACCACCAGATGTACAGACCACCAGCTGTACACTCATCAGCTGTACAGACCACCAGCTGTACTGACCATCAGTTGTATAGACCACCATCCGTACACCCACCAGCTGTATAGACCACCATCCGTACACCCACCAGCTGTACTGACCACCAGCTGTACAGACTATCAGTATCAGTTGTATAGACCACCAGCTGTACAGACTATCAGTTGTATAGACCACCAGCTGTACAGACTATCAGTTGTATAGACCACCAGCTGTACAGACTATCAGTTGTATAGACCACCAGCTGTACTGACCATCAGTTGTATAGACCACCATCTGTACACCCACCAGCTGTACTGACCACCAGCTGTACAGACTATCAGTTGTATAGACCACCAGCTGTACAGACTATCAGTTGTATAGACCACCAGCTGTACTGACCATCAGCTAAGTGACCATCACCTGTACACCCACCAGCTGTACAGACCATCAGCTGTACAGACAATCAGCTGTACAGACCACCAGCTTACAGACTACCAGCTGTACAGACCATCAGCTGTACAGACCATCAGTTAAATAGACCACTAGCTGTACACCCATCAGCTGTACAGACCGCCTATTGTACAGACCATCAGCTGTATAGACCATCAGCTGTTTAGACCATCAGTTGTATAGACCACTAGCTGTACAGACTGCCTACTGTACAGACCATCAGCTGTATAGACCATCAGCTGTATAGACCATCAGTTGTATAGACCACTAGCTGTACAGACCAACAGCTGTACACCCAGCAGCTGTACAGACCACCAGCTTGGGTGTAAGCTGTGTGTAACAAAACCACAGGGTACAATTCAATGGTTACTTAATTAATTGTTTATTTTGCAAGATATGTTTAATGTAGGTGATACTGCCGCTGTGTATGGAAAGGGAATTTCTGTGACTGATTGCTGCCACTTTACATCTTTAAACCTCTTGTTAGAATCCTATGCTATCTGTTAGGATGACTGTTGATAGCCAGTGTGGTAATCAAAGTTGAATAAAGAGAGTCATATGTTATTTCTGTGTGGTTGATATTTGCAAATACAAAAACTTTACCAATGAAAAAATAAACATGGCATCAACTAAATGTTCACCTTTGCTCCTCATTGACAGCTGACTGTCGCCGTGACGACCCCATCTTCCCCTCATCATACAGCTGAAGTCGTGACTTCAACTCTCCGATCTGTGAGTAGAAGACAGATAACATGATTACTATACAACTATAACACTTGCTATATCGGACAACCAGAACCATAACACGTGCTGTGTCACACCACACCTGCCTCACAGGGTAAAAGTAAACATGTTTATTACTTGCCCGTGAAGAGATGACCCGTTTAATAAACATACAGCTTTATTAAACATTGTGTAATACCAAAACGCGTGCTTATGTATTCTCGGAACACGTTTCACGAACAAATATTGAAAGCTCTCAACATCCCTTGGCTTATTCAACGGCATTGTGTGTGGAGATGATAGATCACTGGGAGGAGCTTATGCACACTCGATGACCCCAGCAACCTTGTTGCTAGGGTGACGTCACATGGCATTGTTTCGCCGATGGATCTTGCAACAAAATTCAACAAATTACGTCATCGGGTATTGTGACATGATTGTAAACTTTGAGGTGCAAGGTCCCGTTCCACAAGACGATCGTACTCTAGCGCAACGACAGTCGTTACCCTTAGAAGTTAAATTATGTGAGTTGTGACAGCCTTAGCACTACGATAATTTTGTGGGACGAACGCCTGAATTCTAAAGGTGGACCATTGTATGATATTAAATTCATACGTTTCAACTTTTTACGTGTTTGAAGTATTATTCTGTTAAACTCAATTGGATTATGCCATGGATCGTGTAGGTGTCAGCCTATTTACACTCAACAGTATAATTATAAAAACATTATAAATGACAAGTAATAAATAAAATACTAAACTCGCTCTCGTGTAAAACCAATTTTATGAAACTCGTGAATAGTTGTGGTATCTCACTCGCATTTGCTCGTCAGATACCAGAACTATTCACTCGTTTCATAAAATTGGTATTACACGGGAGCTCGTTTAGTATTCTATATTTATTGTATACTTCATTGTGAGTTTTCTGAAGTTGAGAAAGTTGTTCATTGCAGTGAACATAACCCTTTTAACAGAACTATTGTCATGATAGAGTGACCTCCCCTCAAATTGTCCCCCTTTACCGTAAGAGTCTGGTCCGTTTACAAACTGTTGACAACTTTTTTACGTTAGTGTCACATTGACAAGGCAAAATAATGACGGGTGGTCATTTATGGAGTAAATATCGCTTCATGTCATTTGTTATTCTCTTGAAATGTCTCGTTATAAACTGTAAATTTCTCTTTAACTCGTCAATTGAGACAGTTCTTTTCGCAAAGCGCCATTTTTGTTACTTGACCAGCATGTATTCTTTCGCTTCCAACAGCAGTCTCATATATATATATATATAATCATATGTAAAGGTATGATACAGAATTTTTGCGCACATCCAATAAAGCTGAATCAATGAATCTCTGCTTCTATGAACACATCAGTGCAACATCAGCAACATCACTGCAGGACACTTTCATTTGGGAGGTCAGGTCATAGATGTTCACTTTGGTGAAATATGGTTGTGGTTCTGACATAACAAGGATCACAATGGGGACAGGCCATAATCAGTGGATCCTGTTACAGCTAAGGGAGGCGACTCTAAATGAAAGCAGGTATTAGCTGATCTCACCTCTTTCCGCAAGTCCTCCACAATCTGGCCGTACCGGGACACGTGGAAGTCCACATTCAGGATGTTCTTCTTCAGCTGGGAAACAGACAGACATATAAGTGATCTAGTGAGTGAGAGTGGGTGGATGGGTGGACTTGATGACCCAATGTTTCAACAACAATTTATATTTCCCCAAATTAAAGAAAATCTACAGGAAGTATGTTGTTCCTGTGGTCTACTCACCATGGCCCGGATGTGCTTGGCCCTGTCGGCATACTTGAGGGTGTTGTAGGTGTCTTCATACGACATGCTGGAAGGACTAAGACAACAGAAACAGGATGTCAATAAAACAACTAGATTCTGTCACGTTCAGGCCACTTGCCTGATACTCATATTCAGATACAACTTTTCATTTGGCAACAATACAATTACTCCTGTAACTTGTATATAACTAATATTTTGACTGGGGTTGGACGATGGTGTCCTCCCTACCTGACTGCTGCAAGACAGTGGGGTGGGTGGGGGTGTCCTCCCTACCTGACTGCTGTAAGACAGTGGGGTGGGTTGGGGTGTCCTCCCTACCTGACTGCTGTAAGACAGTGGGGTGGGTAGGGGTGTTCTCCCTACCTGACTGCTGCAAGACAGTGGGGTGGGGTGGGATGTTCTCCCTACCTGACTGCTGTAAGACAGTGGGGTGGGTAGGGGTGTTCTCCCTACCTGACTGCTGCAAGACAGTGTGGTGGGGTGGGATGTTCTCCCTACCTGACTGCTGTAAGACAGTGGGGTGGGTAGGGGTGTTCTCCCTACCTGACTGCTGCAAGACAGTGGGGTGGGGTGGGATGTTCTCCCTACCTGACTGCTGTAAGACAGTGGGGTGGGTAGGGGTGTCCTCCCTACCTGACTGCTGCAAGACAGTGGGGTGGGGGTGGTGTCCTCCCTACCTGACTGCTGTAAGACAGTGGGGTGGGTAGGGGTGTTCTCCCTACCTGACTGCTGCAAGACAGTGGGGTGGGGTGTTCTCCCTACCTGACTGCTGCAAGACAGTGGGGTGGGGTGGGATGTTCTCCCTACCTGACTGCTGTAAGACAGTGGGGTGGGTAGGGGTGTTCTCCCTACCTGACTGCTGCAAGACAGTGGGGTGGGGTGTTCTCCCTACCTGACTGCTGCAAGACAGTGGGGTGGGGTGGGATGTTCTCCCTACCTGACTGCTGTAAGACAGTGGGGTGGGGTGTTCTCCCTACCTGACTGCTGCAAGACAGTGGGGTGGGTAGGGGTGTTCTCCCTACCTGACTGCTGCAAGACAGTGGGGTGGGGTGTTCTCCCTACCTGACTGCTGTAAGACAGTGGGGTGGGTAGGGGTGTTCTCCCTACCTGACTGCTGCAAGACAGTGGGGTGGGTAGGGTTGTTCTCCCTACCTGACTGCTGTAAGACAGTGGGGTGGGTTGAGGTGTTCTCCCTACCTGACTGCTGTAAGACAGTGGGGTGGGTAGGGGTGTTCTCCCTACCTGACTGCTGCAAGACAGTGGGGTGGGGTGTTCTCCCTACCTGACTGCTGCAAGACAGTGGGGTGGGTAGGGTTGTTCTCCCTACCTGACTGCTGTAAGACAGTGGGGTGGGTTGAGGTGTTCTCCCTACCTGACTGCTGTAAGACAGTGGGGTGGGTAGGGGTGTTCTCCCTACCTGACTGCTGCAAGACAGTGGGGTGGGGTGGGATGTTCTCCCTACCTGACTGCTGTAAGACAGTGGGGTGGGTAGGGGTGTTCTCCCTACCTGACTGCTGCAAGACAGTGGGGTGGGGTGGGATGTTCTCCCTACCTGACTGCTGTAAGACAGTGGGGTGGGTAGGGGTGTTCTCCCTACCTGACTGCTGCAAGACAGTGGGGTGGGGGTGGTGTCCTCCCTACCTGACTGCTGTAAGACAGTGGGGTGGGTAGGGGTGTTCTCCCTACCTGACTGCTGCAAGACAGTGGGGTGGGGTGTTCTCCCTACCTGACTGCTGCAAGACAGTGGGGTGGGTAGGGGTGTTCTCCCTACCTGACTGCTGCAAGACAGTGGGGTGGGTAGGGTGTTCTCCCTACCTGACTGCTGCAAGACAGTGGGGTGGGTTGGGGTGTTCCCTCTACCTGACTGCTGCAAGACAGTGGGGTGGGTAGGGTGTTCTCCCTACCTGACTGCTGCAAGACAGTGGGGTGGGTGGGGGTGTCCTCCCTACCTGACTGCTGTAAGACAGTGGGGTGGGTAGGGTGTTCTCCCTACCTGACTGCTGTAAGACAGTGGGGTGGGTGGGGGTGTTCTCCCTACCTGACTGCTGTAAGACAGTGGGGTGGGTAGGGGTGTTCTCCCTACCTGACTGCTGTAAGACAGTGGGGTGGGTTGAGGTGTTCTCCCTACCTGACTGCTGAAAGACAGTGGGGTGGGTGGGGGTGTTCTCCCTACCTGACTGCTGTAAGACAGTGGGGTGGGGTGGGGTGTTTTCCCTACCTGACTGCTGCAAGACAGTGGGGTGGGTGGGGGTGTTCTCCCTACCTGACTGCTGCAAGACAGTGGGGTGGGTAGGGGTGTTCTCCCTACCTGACTGCTGTAAGACAGTGGGGTGGGTGGGGGTGTTCTCCCTACCTGACTGCTGTAAGATAGTGGGGTGGGTGGGGGTGTTCTCCCTACCTGACTGCTGTAAGACAGTGGGGGTGTTCTCCCTACCTGACTGCTGTAAGACAGTGGGGTGGGTGGGGGTGTTCTCCCTACCTGACTGCTGTAAGACAGTGGGGTGGGTAGGGGTGTTCTCCCTACCTGACTGCTGTAAGACAGTGGGGTGGGTTGAGGTGTTCTCCCTACCTGACTGCTGTAAGACAGTGGGGTGGGTGGGGGTGTTCTCCCTACCTGACTGCTGTAAGACAGTGGGGTGGATAGGGGTGTTCTCCCTACCTGACTGCTGTAAGACAGTGGGGTGGGTTGAGGTGTTCTCCCTACCTGACTGCTGTAAGACAGTGGGGTGGGTGGGGGTGTTCTCCCTACCTGACTGCTGTAAGACAGTGGGGGTGTTCTCCCTACCTGACTGCTGTAAGACAGTGGGGTGGGTGGGGGTGTTCTCCCTACCTGACTGCTGTAAGACAGTGGGGTGGGTAGGGGTGTTCTCCCTACCTGACTGCTGTAAGACAGTGGGGTGGGTTGAGGTGTTCTCCCTACCTGACTGCTGTAAGACAGTGGGGTGGGTGGGGGTGTTCTCCCTACCTGACTGCTGTAAGACAGTGGGGTGGGTAGGGGTGTTCTCCCTACCTGACTGCTGTAAGACAGTGGGGTGGGTTGAGGTGTTCTCCCTACCTGACTGCTGTAAGACAGTGGGGTGGGTGGGGGTGTTCTCCCTACCTGACTGCTGTAAGACAGTGGGGTGGGTGGGGGTGTTCCCTCTACCTGACTGCTGCAAGACAGTGGGGTGGGTGGGGGTGTTCTCCCTACCTGACTGCTGTAAGACAGTGGGGTGGGTGGGGTGTTCTCCCTACCTGACTGCTGTAAGACAGTGGGGTGGGTAGGGGTGTCCTCCCTACCTGACTGCTGTAAGACAGTGGGGTGGGTGGGGGTGTTCTCCCTACCTGACTGCTGTAAGACAGTGGGGTGGGTAGGGATGTTCTCCCTACCTGACTGCTGTAAGACAGTGGGGTGGGTGGGGTGTTCTCCCTACCTGACTGCTGTAAGACAGTGGGGTGGGTGGGGGTGTTCCCTCTACCTGACTGCTGTAAGACAGTGGGGTGGGTGGGGGTGTTCTCCCTACCTGACTGCTGTAAGACAGTGGGGTGGGTAGGGATGTGCTCCCTACCTGACTGCTGTAAGACAGTGGGGCTGTCCTCCCTACCTGACTGCGGCAATCATGACAGTTCGACAGTTGCCTCCCAGCGAGTCCTTCAGGAGCCGGGTCAACTTGCTGTCTCGGTACGGAATGTGGCCCTTGTTCTGAAACACATAAGTTATAAACAGTGAGGTTCATTTGTCAGTAACAGAGAATGAATGAGTGGAGGAACCCGGTTCATATTTTCTGAACATGAAAATGAGCATGTTAATCAGGCTCGCTTGAAAGTAGTTGGTGAATCTTGTACACTCATCTTCCCGAGTGGAGGACTCTGACTGGTCAATAGGAGAGTCATGGAGGGGACATAGCTGGTGGTGCTATAATCAACACCCTCAATTCCAGCCTAGTTCGGCAATGGTGGAAACTGGACCTTTTACTCCCTTGTCTCATAAAGGTGGGTACACTCAATTTCTGACATAACTGAGTTGGTATGCAAGTCAAGGCTGAAGCACGAAAACCAGTGGTTGATGATGAGAGCATCTGTGAATGTGGTCCAGTATGATGACAAATAACCTATTTCAGGAGAAGGAATCCAGTACTTTTGTTTGCTTGTTTGTTGTTTAACGCTGCACTCAGCAATATGCCAGCTATATGACGGCGATCTGTAAATAATCGAGTCTTGGCCAGACAATCCAGTGATTGGCATCATGAGCATCGATCCACGCAATTGGGATCGATGACATGCATCAACCAAGTCAACGAGCCTGACCACCCGATCCCGTTAGTCGTCTCTTACGACAAGCGTAGTCACCTTTTACGGCAAGCATGGATTGCTGAAGACCTATTCTACACCGAATCTTCACGGGTCGAATCCGGTACAAACAAAAACCTGATACTAACACTCAGCTGCCAGTCCATCACACAGCAAGTGAAAGTTCCTTTAATCCTGCTATTCGGTGAATGGACTGACTACCCAAGGATGTCATCGTATATCGCAATATCAATGCATCAATAAGATATATATGTTGATACTGTACAGATAAAAATGTATGAATATTGATATTAAACTGTCACAGAAGCATTTACATTGATTTACATTACCATGGTTAAGATGGACAGTGAAAAAATCAATCCTAAAATGTTGAAGTTTATGCCACATCTAGGGCTAACCTTGTTCTCCGCGAGAGCATTGATGACATTGCCAAGTGCCAGGAGAGACCTGTTGATGTTGGCTCCCTCTCTGAATCTAGCCCCTCGGTTCTTGGTGACTGTGGCCCTTTCGGACCCTGCCAGGTCAACTAAACACATCTTGGCCACCTTCACCTCAGCAGATATGTTAGCGGTGCGGTCTTTCTGTCGCACAAATACCTGCACAAAGAAAATTTAGAAAAAAATAAATTAAACAAATTTAACATAGAGAGTTGTTTTTCAAACATGTCAAATGGAAAAAATGCAAAAGTTAAACCTAGTAAAATCTAAATATATTTTTACACTTTTATACTTATCCTACATACTCCTAAATGCATCTTCTGCAATTTTTGACAGAAAGACAAAGCTGTGTGAGGTCCAGCTGAAGAAGATGTTCCAACTAGTTGTGTGGATAATACTATCTCACAGTGCCCATGCAAGTGACCACGGAAGTGATGACGTCGTGTATCTTCACATTACTGCTTGTTGTGAATATAAAATGCTCCAGCAATATACCAGCATCCTTTTGCTTGTTTCTTGTTCATTTTCAATTTATATAATTCTAATGGTTTGTGACTTCATGTCTTACTACACATTCTTGCTGGTTTATTAATATATCGCACTTGATGGTGGCTACAAATAACAGGAAATATCCCCGTCAGAATCCCAGATAGACTAACATCTAGTCTCTGAAATGAACACACTTCACAGAAAAAACAGTTGTAAAATTATAGTTATATAATATAATAAAAAGGAGCCCAAAGAGTCTTCATTTTCAGATACTGCAGTAATCTAGACTTGCCAAACATTATACACTTGCATGGGCTTTATTCGATATATTTGTTTCAGGGTCTGTATGACAGACTAAATCCCATGGTTGGCTTTTATAGAGGTGCTCCCTTAAAGGGCAAGTTCACACGGAAATGAACCAATTTTTCTTGTACTTTTTCCACATTAAAAGTGTTAACATAGAAGTGTCATAGACAAAAATATAAAAACATCATATTTAATTAACATATTTTTTGCATTAAAACGATTGATATTTTTCACATTTACCAAGTGTTCTATTTCCATAACAAAAACACCATGGCTTATGCCCCTTGCAATATGACGTCATTGGTGCCAATTGATAAACATTATGACGTCATCATGCTTTGTTAGAGCCGCTTCACGTGGTGTAGGTACAGTTTTGTGATTCTAGCGTCTCAGATGCCAGCCAGAATTGTGTTATGCTGAGTCACCACTGCGCCGGAGTGTGTCGTAGACCATGTTGTTTTACCGCAAACTGGTCCTTGATATCTTTTGCGTTGAGAATAGACAGGGACCCAGTTGAATTGGCACCAATTACGTCATAATCTAAGGGGGATAACTCAGGCCTATTTCGCTCGTAAAACGAAGGCCTCACAACGACATATCATTTTAACACTATTGTGAGCTTCCTACTTTCACTGTGAAAAAAAATGAGCGTATATTTTCAAACACAGATACTAACTAATTCTAAAATTGCGTTTTGTTTAGAAAAAGAAAGAAAGTGATTTTTGCGTGTACACTTCCCCTTTAACCCATGTCTGCTCTTGCATCTTCATCTTGGTCTTCTTCTTCCCTCCATGGAGAGACATCCAAGACTCACTCTTTTGTCTCTAGCTATGCTCTAGACGAGACTGCCCTCATGTCCCAGCAGAAGTTTTCCAAGGCTGGGAACTATCAGCCACTTCTCTCAAGGACCATGCCCAGGACACCCTGTCTCTTCATGACAAGCACACCTTCCATATTCCGCTTATTAAACGTCCCATTCTAGCAAGGGTCCACTGAACAACTCCTTTACCTATCAGCAAGTAATCTTCATAAGAACCCCATGCTAACTTACAAATCCCGAAAGTTTAATTGACAGTATTCTCTTGTGGTATATTTTACATGTAGACATGCATTGTCAAGTTCCCAAGGGTGAATGTGGTATGCCCAAAGATAGTGAAGTGCAGTTACCTGGAAGACAGCGTGAGACCGTGACGACTCAGCGTTGGCATCAGTCGGGTGCTGGGATCTGTTCTTGTTGCCGAACTGGAGCATGTACAGGAGCTCCTCTGCATTCTTCGGCTGCAAGCAGAACAGCAGCAACTCTCACACGTGTGTCACATCAGCAGCAACTCTCACACATGTGTCACATCAGCAGTAACTCTCACACGTGTGTCACACCAGCAGCAACTCTCACCTGTGTGTCACATCAGCAGCAACTCTCACACGTGTGTCACATCACCAGCAACTTTCACACATGGGTCACATCAGCAGCAACTCTCACACGTGTGTCACACCAGCAGCAACTCTCACACGTGTGTCACATCAGCAGCAACTCTCACCGTGTCACATCACCAGCAACTCACACACGTGTCACATCACCAGCAACTCTCACACATGTGTCACATCACCAGCAACTCTCACACGTGTCACAACAGCAGCAACTCCCACACATGTGTGTCACATCAGCAGCAACTCTCACACGTGTGTCACATAAGCAGCAACTCTCACACATGTGTGTCACATCACCAGCAACTCTCACAAGTATCACATCAGCAACAACTCACACAAGTATCACATCAGCAGCAACTCTCACACGTGTGTCACATCAGCAGCAACTCTCACACATGTGTCACATCAGCAGAAATTCTCACACGTGTGTCACATCAGCAGCAAACTGTCACACAAGTGCCACATCAGTAGCAAACTGTCACATCTGGGATTTATATGTACCTTGTGCAGCGAGAGTCCTGGCACAATAACACCAGTGTTTGGGTCCTCTCTGATTGGCAGACTCCCCCGTGGCAGCAGCAAGTCTTGGATCTGTTCATTGTACACCTGCAAGAAAATGGAATAGGACGCATCAACACCTGCAGGAAAATGGAATATGCTGCATCAACACCTGCAGGAAAATGGAATATGATGCATCAACACCTGCAAGAAAATGGAATATGACGCATCAACACCTGCAGGAAAATGAAATATGATGCATCAACACCTGCAAGAAAATGGAATATGACGCATCAACACCTGCAGGAAAATGAAATATGATGCATCACACCTGCAGGAAAATGGAATATGATGCATCACACCTGCATGAACTATATAATGCATCAACATGTGCAGGAATATAGTACTGTAAATCTTGAAATTAACCATGTTAACGCGAGCGTGAATAAAATGCGAAAAACGTGAGCGGTCTTTACTGGCATTAATTAACTTCACATTTATGTCTCCAAATGACTATCCAACAATAAGACTCACTGCACACTTTGGATAGCGGAGATACCAACTTCAATATCAACACAAACCTGGTTTATTGAGCAGCAGTTGTAACAAGTGTATAACAATGTCAGTTCAAGAATAGGAATTACACAATGGGCATCCGGAGAGTTATCACTGCTTGAGTCAAAAGTTCCACCCACTCTTGTCAAGCTTGTTGACACCTTCTCTGCATACCAATCAGTGAACTGTTGTTGGTTCAATTATTTTATTGTCTTTGAACTTCTTTAATGCCAGTCAACCAAGTAAACATATAAACTCTGTATCAAAACCTGCAGAAATATTGTATAGGCTGCACCACACCTGCAGAAATCTAGTATAGGCTGCATCACACCTGCACTAATATAGCATAGGCTGAACCACACCTGCAGGAATACAGTATATACTGCACCACACCTGCAGGAATACAGTATATGCTGCACCACACCTGCAGGAATATAATATACTGCACCACACCTGCAGGAATACAGTATATGCTGCACCACACCTGCACTAATATAGTATAGGCTGCACCACACCT
>NW_025964322.1:0-2500 GCF_023055435.1 Haliotis rufescens
AGCACCGCTTCTCGTCCGCTCAGCGAAGTTAAGCACAGTCGGGCCGGGATAGTACTTGGATGGGTGACCGCCTGGGAACTCCCGGTGCCGTAAACGTTTCTTTTTGTAATTGAATTCACGTTGATCCGTGTCCGAAATGGCTATAAAACAGCATATTCACTTCAGTGTGAGTTATTGATGTATGGGTCACGTCTCCCAAGACGTGGCCTATTTTTGACAGCTTTGGTACAGGCAAACCAAATTGAGATTCGAACGTGGACTACGTCGAAAATGGGTTTAGAACACCTTAGGATGCTTCGGCGCACCCCAATCCCTTAGCGATCACGTCCCGCATCGAGTTTGTAAAATTTGACGGAGTTGGTACAGGCAAACCAAATTGAGATTCGAACGTGGACTACGTCGAAAATGGGTTTAGAACACCTTGAGACGCTTGGGCGCACCCCAGTTCCGTAGCGATCACGTCCCGCAATGAGTTTGTAAATATTGACGGAGTTGGTACAGGCAAACCAAATTGAGATTCGAACATGGACTACGTCGAAAATGGGTTTAGAACACCTTAGGATGCTTCGGCGTACCCCAATCCCTTAGCGATGACGTCCCGCAACGAGTTTGTAAAATTTGACGGAGTTGGTACAGGCAAACCAAATTGAGATTCGAACGTGGACTACGTCGAAAATGGGTTTGGAACACCCTGGGACGCTTGGGCGCACCCCAGTTCCGTAGCGATCACGTCCCGCAACGAGTTTGTTACATTTGACGGAGTTGGTACAGGCAAACCAAATTGAGATTCGTACTTGGACAACAATCGAAAATCTATTTAGAAGTGTCCGGTATACCACACACAGGTTTGTTATTGTGGCAGAGCCAATGTTCCGTGACCATTACCCGTAGTTTGCCGCCTTTTCTGTGTCTTGAAACGTAATCCAGACGTTATTGACTGGTTAAAAAATGCGTCATTGGCCGTATTGGAATGACTTGAAAGGTCAGCGTGCCATACGAATAGACAGGAACGTGTATGTCGTCACGAGTCGAAGCGTAACGTAGAATGAGGTTCTGTACGACGGGAAGGGGCGTTCGCGTTGTTGTTTTTGAAATGTGGTAAAACGTGTCGTTTTTGTCCGTTTTTGTCGTCCCGTTTGGGCGCGTGTGCCGAACCGGCACGTGTCTGCGTTCCCGAGTGGAGTCGTAACGTAGAAGGAGGGTCGTGAGCAGGGGAACGGGCGTTCGCGTTGTTATTTGCGAAAGTTTGGACTTTGCGTTTTTTCTTCTGGTCTTTTTGGGTGGCGCCTGCTGGGTGGTGGTTTGGCGTGTGGAAAGAGGCAGAGATTGCCTGGGCTGCATCCAGGAGCGTGCGTTTGTAGGTTTGAGGTTGAAAAAAGGCGTTTTCCGAGCCCGTTTTGGCTGGTTTTGGTCGATTTTGAGCCCGACTGGTCTTGGCTAGGGTTAGAGCTGAAAATCGAGCTAACGGGTATGGTTAGGGCTAGGGTTAGGGTTAGGGGGTTAGCTAGGGTTAGGTCTGTTTTTCTTTTTTTTCCACGTTGGGGTGGATTTTTGGAGGTCTCCCGGCGGGGTCCCGACGTTCCGGAGCTTTGGGGGTGATGTTGATGTCCGAGGTTCCCCGTGGTCGTGCGCGCGCGTGCGTTTTGTGTCGTTTTTTGAGCGTTTTGTTGGCGCCGCAACTAGGGTTGGATGTATTTTTCGACGGTTGGCGTCGGATGGGCGGAGTTTTGGACTCGCATCGGCAAGGACCGGGTGGTGCCGACCCTTGGGGGTGGTTTTGTTGATGGCGTACCCACGGTACCGTGCTCCCGGGCGCGTTTTTAGCGCTTTTTGAGCGTTTTTTTCCGCGTTTTGTTGGCGCCGCATCTAGGGTTAGACGTCGTAGTCGAGGTTGGCGTCGGGTGGGCGGCGTTTTGGACTCGCATCGGGAAGGGCCGAGTGGTGCCCACCCTTGGGGGTGGTTTTGGTGATGGCGTACCCACGGTACGGTGCTCCCGGACGCGTTTTTAGCGCTTTTTGAGTGGTTTTTTCCGCGTTTTGTTGGCGCCGCAACTAGGGTTGGATGTATTTTTCGATGGTTGGCGTCGGATGGGCGGCGTTTTGGACTCGCATCGGGAAGGGCCGGGTGGTGCCCACCCTTGGGGGTGGTTTTGGTGATGGCGTACCCACGGTACCGTGCTCCCGGGCGCGTTTTTAGCGCTTTTTGAGCGTTTTTTTCCGCGTTTTGTTGGCGCCGCATCTAGGGTTAGACGTCATAGTCGAGGTTGGCGTCGGATGGGCGGCGTTTTGGACTCGCATCGGCAAGGGCCGGGTGGTGCCGACCCTTTTGGGTGGTTTTGTTGATGGCGTACCCACGGTACCGTGCTCCCGGACGCGTTTTTAGCGCTTATGGAGCGTTTTTTTTGTCATTGTTCTTGGTGCTCGGCATCTCCGTTCGTGTAGGATTTGTTGTTGTTGGCGTCGATTGAGACGTTTATCGGCAAGGACCGGGTGGTGCCGA
>NW_025964322.1:12500-16046 GCF_023055435.1 Haliotis rufescens
CTGTCTCCGTCGATATACCGTGCGTGTGTCAGAGCCAGGTGATAGCAGTCCCCCTTGTCTCCGTCCGTCTACCGTGCGTCCGAGCCAGGTGATAGCAGTCCCCCTGTCTTCGTCTGCCGTGCGTGCGTCCGAGCCAGGTGATAGCGGTCCCCCTGTCTCCGTCGATATACCGTGCGTGTGTCAGAGCCAGGTGATAGCAGTCCCCCTTGTCTCCGTCCGTCTACCGTGCGTCCGAGCCAGGTGATAGCGGTCCTCCTGCCTCATCGTACCTCGCGTAACGTTCGTCTCGGTCGGCGCATCGTGCATGGGGGAAGAGAGCCAATGTCATCGAGCCAGGTGATAGCAGTCCCCCCGTCTCCCTGTAGCTTCAGTACCCTTCCGCTCGGTCCCGAAAGCGCGTCGCTGTTGAGCCAGGCAAAACGTAGCGAGCACACCGAGCGTTGAACCAAAGTCAGGCGAATCGGCCGAAACAGACGAAATCAGTCACTTCTGTCTCCTCTCCCCCACATTATAGATAACCCCGACGATACGTTGGATAGTTTAACTTTCAACTTTTTTGTATGAGGGACGCTGTCGGAGTCTTTAGGTCTATCTCCACCTTAAATGCTGGACCGACCCCCTCTCGGTCTTCGCCCGTAGCTATCTGAGCATCCAAGGGAATTACCTCGTAGGTTTCCAGTTTTGCCCGGGCAGGGCCCGGGGCCCGATGTGCAGGACTAATGATGCCGTTTTTCCCGAAGGAATGGTAAAAGAAAGGAGAAATGAACCCTAAGCACACTGATTCGTCCGGGGAATAGTCCTGCTCCCGACGCCCGAGGATATTGGCCACTTTTACTCTTTTTTACCTTGGGCATTAGGGCCGCTCGGGTAGGGCCCGACGTGCAGGACTAATGATGCCGCTTTGCCCGGCAGCCCCTGAAATCTATTAGGGCACTTGGCTTGCTCGCAATTTTTGCCTCGGACCTTCCCAGGAGGTGACCCTTGATGCCTCGGTGTGTTTTGAAAAAGTACTAGGAAACTTAGCTTCATGCAGATTTTTCCCTTAAGTGTTGCCGGACCCCGGGGGATGTTCTCCGAGGATGTTTAGATTGTAAGGTGAATTTCCCCTTCCCTCTGCGGTTTCCTCGGGCGCGACTCCGACCCCGAGGGATGCTCTCTGGGGGGTTTTCAGATTGTTAGGTGTATTTTCCCTTGACTCTGCCGTCTCCTCGGGAAGTACTCCGACCCCGACGGAGGTTCTCCGAGGATGTTCAGAGTGTAACGGGCCTCTCCCCTTTGACTCCGACCCCAACGGAAATTCTCCGGGCATTTTCAGATTGTTTGGTGTATTTCCCCTTGACTCTGCCGGTTCCTCGGGCGTGACTCCGACCCCGGGATACGTTCTCCGAGCATGTTCATATTGTAAGGTGAATTTCCCTTTGCCTCTGCCGTCTTCTCGGGACTCCGACCCCCGACGGAGGTTCTCCGAGGATGTTTAGTGTGTGACGGGCCTTTCCCCTTTGACTCTGCCGGTTACACGGGCCCGACTACGACCCCGGGGTATACTCTCCGAGCATTTTCAGATTGTTAGGTGTATTTTCCCTTGACTCTGCCGTCTCCTCGGGATGTACTCCGACCCCGACGGAGGTTCTCCGAGCATGTTCAGAGTGTGATGGGCCTTTCCACTTTGACTCTGCCGGTTCCTCGGGCGTAACTCCGACCCCGGGATATGTTCTCCGAGTATGTTCAGATTATAAGGTGAATTTCCCCTTGCCTCTGCCGTCTTCTCGGGAGTGACTCCAACCCCGACGGAGGTTCTCCGAGGATGTTCTGTGTGTGATGGGACTTTCCCCTTTGACTCTGCCGATTCCCCGGGCGCGACTCCGACCCCGGGGGATGCTCTCCGAGCATGTTCAAAGTGTGACGGGCATTTCGCCTTGTCTCTGCCGTCTCCCCAGGAGTTACCCCGACTCCCGGGGTATGTTCTCCGAGGATGTTCAGATTGTAAGGTCAATTTCCCCTTGACCCTGCCGTCTCCCCGGGAGTGAACCCGACCCCCGGGGTATGTTCTCCGAGCATGTTCAGATTGTAAGGTCAATTTCCCCTTGCCTCTGCCGTCTTCCCGGGAGTTACCCCGACTCCCGGGGTATGTTCTCCGACGATGTTCAGATTGTAAGGTCAATTTCCCCTTGCCTCTGCCGTCTTCCCGGGAGTTACCCCGACTCCCGGGGTATGTTCTCCGACGATGTTCAGAGTGTGACGGGCATTTCGCCTTGCCCCTGCCGTTGATATCGATGCGACCTTAAAATGTAAGTGACTCACTTACTCTTTCTTAGCGGCGCCGGGTGCTCCCGTCTCGGGCGGACTCGGCGCACCCAAGCCAAGTCGGCGATTCCCTTTCTTAGCGGCGCCGGGTGCTCGCGACTTGGCGCTCCCGTCGAAGGCCGGCGCACCCAAGCCAAGTCGGCGCGTCCCGTGCTCCCGTCTCGGGCGGTCTCGGCCGGTCTCGGCACACCCAAGCCAAGTCGGCGATTCCCTTTCTTAGCGGCGCCGGGTGCTCGCGACTTGGCGCTCCCGTCGAAGGCCGGCGCACCCAAGCCAAGTCGGCGCGTCCCGTGCTCCCGTCTCGGGCGGTCTCGGCCGGTCTCGGCACACCCAAGCCAAGTCGGCGATTCCCTTTCTTAGCGGCGCCGGGTGCTCGCGACTTGGCGCTCCCGTCGAAGGCCGGCGCACCCAAGCCAAGTCGGCGCGTCCCGTGCTCCCGTCTCGGGCGGTCTCGGCCGGTCTCGGCACACCCAAGCCAAGTCGGCGATTCCCTTTCTTAGCGGCGCCGGGTGCTCGCGACTTGGCGCTCCCGTCGAAGGCCGGCGCACCCAAGCCAAGTCGGCGCGTCCCGTGCTCCCGTCTCGGGCGGTCTCGGCCGGTCTCGGCACACCCAAGCCAAGTCGGCGATTCCCTTTCTTAGCGGCGCCGGGTGCTCGCGACTTGGCGCTCCCGTCGAAGGCCGGCGCACCCAAGCCAAGTCGGCGCGTCCCGTGCTCCCGTCTCGGGCGGTCTCGGCCGGTCTCGGCACACCCAAGCCAAGTCGGCGATTCCCTTTCTTAGCGGCGCCGGGTGCTCGCGACTTGGCGCTCCCGTCGAAGGCCGGCGCACCCAAGCCAAGTCGGCGCGTCCCGTGCTCCCGTCTCGGGCGGTCTCGGCACACCCAAGCCAAGTCGGCCATTCCCTTTCTTAGCGGCGCCGGGTGCTCGCCACTTGGCGCTCCCGTCGAAGGCCGGCGCACCCAAGCCAAGGCGCGTCCCGTTCTGGTCGGCGCCGGGTGCTTCCGACTTGGCGCTCCCGTCGGAGGCCGGCGCACCCAAGCCAAGTCGGCGCGTCCCGTTCTGGTCGGCAACGGGTGTTCCCGTGTCGGGCGGACTCGGTGCAACCAAGCCTGGTCGGCTATTCCCGTTCTGGTCGGCGGCGGGTGTTCCCGTGTGCGCCCGGCGCTTCCAAGCCAAGTCCGGCGAGTTCCATTGGTTTTGAAACTTTTGTTAACTTTATTGTCTACGGCCACACCACTGTGAA
>NW_025964324.1:0-15929 GCF_023055435.1 Haliotis rufescens
AGTTTGGACACCTTTAAACAGTTGTATTTCCTTAACGACCCCCTTATAGGTGGGTCGGATTTGGTATCAAACGTTTCAGAATTTGAAGAGCTTTTCCAACGAGCCATCATGCACTAAAATCGCTTAATATTTAAGAAAAATGTGTTTTTCACCTCTCCAGCAAAAGGACTTCCAAGTCAGCAAATCGAAAAGACATTGTCCTGCCTTGTGTGTTTGAGAAACGCGCCAATTTTCGTTTTGGGAGTAAATGTGCAGGTCTTTTGAAACACTTTGCAATAACCAAATCTTTTCAAATCTTTTGGAAACATTGAAAGGGATACGTTGGCTATCCAACTGTGTTAAAATATACACAATGGTGTCGCGCCATGCGCGTGCGGTAGCACTCTAACAGAGGCCTCTGACGTCAATTTGGACACCTTCAAACAGTTGTATTTCCTTAACGACTCCCTTATAGGTGTGTCGGATTTGGTATCAAACGTCTCAGAATTTGAAGAGCTTTCCAACGAGCCATCATGCACTAAAATCGCTTAATATTTAAGAAAAATGTGTTTTTCACCTCTCCAGCAAAAGGACTTCCAAGTCAGCAAATCGAAAAGACATTGTCCTGCCTTGTGTGTTTGAGAAACGCGCCAATTTTCGTTTTGGGAGTAAATGTGCAGGTCTTTTGAAACACTTTGCAATAACCAATCTTTTCAAATCTTTTGGAAACATTGAAAGGGATACATTGGCTATCCAACTGTGTTAAAATAACCACAATGGTGTCGCGCATGCGCGTGCCGGTAGCACTCTAACAGAGGCCTCTGACGTCAATTTGGACACTTCAAACAGTTGTATTTCCTTAACGACCCTTATAGGTGTGTCGGATTTGGTATCAAACGTCTCAGAATTTGAAGAGCTTTCCAACGAGCCATCATGCACTAAAATCGCTTAATATTTAAGAAAAATGTGTTTTTCACCTCTCCAGCAAAAGGACTTCCAAGTCAGCAAATCGAAAGACATTGTCCTGCCTTGTGTGTTTGAGAAACGCGCCAATTTTCGTTTTGGGAGTAAATGTGCAGGGTCTTTTGAAACACTTTTGCAATAACCAAATCTTTTCAAATCTTTTGGAAACATTGAAAGGGATACATTGGCTATCCAACTGTGTTAAAATAACCACAATGGTGTCGCGCATGCGCGTGCGGTAGGCACTCTAACAGAGGCCTCTGACGTCAATTTGGACACCTTCAACAGTTGTATTTCCTTAACGACCCCTTATAGGTGTGTCGGATTTGGTATCAAACGTCTCAGAATTTGAAGAGCTTTCCAACGAGCCATCATGCACTAAAATCGCTTAATATTTAAGAAAAATGTGTTTTTCACCTCTCCAGCAAAAGGACGTCCAAGTCAGCAAATCGAAAAGACATTGTCCTGCCTGGTGTGTTTGAGAAACGCGCCAATTTTCGTTTTGGGAGTAAATGTGCAGGTCTTTTGAAACACTTTGCATTAACCAAATCTTTTCAAATCTTTTGGAAACATTGAAAGGGATACATTGGCTATCCAACTGTGTTAAAATAACGACAATGGTGTCGCGCATGCGCGTGCGGTAGCACTCTAACAGAGGCCTCTGACGTCAATTTGGACACCTTCAAACAGTTGTATTTCCTTAACGACCCCTTATAGGTGTGTCGGATTTGGTATCAAACGTCTCAGAATTTGAAGAGCTTTCCAACGAGCCATCATGCACTAAAATCGCTTAATATTTAAGAAACATGTGTTTTTCACCTCTCCAGCAAAAGGACTTCCAAGTCAGCAAATCGAAAAGACATTGTCCTGCCTTGTGTGTTTGAGAAACGCGCCAATTTTCGTTTTGGGAGTAAATGTGCAGGTCTTTTGAAACACTTTGCAATAACCAAATCTTTTCAAATCTTTTGGAAACATTGAAAGGGATACATTGGCTATCCAACTGTGTTAAAATAACCACAATGGTTGTCGCGCATGCGCGTGCGGTAGCACTCTAACAGAGGCCTCTGACGTCAATTTGGACACCTTCAAACAGTTGTATTTCCTTAACGACCCTTATAGGTGTGTCGGATTTGGTATCAAACGTTTCAGAATTTGAAGAGCTTTCCAACGAGCCATCATGCACTAAAATCGCTTAATATTTAAGAAAAATGTGTTTTTCACCTCTCCAGCAAAAGGACTTCCAAGTCAGCAAATCGAAAAGACATTGTCCTGCCTGGTGTGTTGAGAAACGCGCCAATTTTCGTTTTGGGAGTAAATGTGCAGGTCTTTTGAAACACTTTGCAATAACCAAATCTTTCAAATCTTTTGGAAACATTGAAAGGGATACATTGGCTATCCAACTGTGTTAAAATAACAACAATGGTGTCGCGCATGCGCGTGCGGTAGCACTCTAACAGAGGCCTCTGACGTCAATTTGGACACCTTTAAACAGTTGTATTTCCTTAACGACCCCTTATAGGTGTGTCGGATTTGGTATCAAACGTTTCAGAATTTGAAGAGCTTTCCAACGAGCCATCATGCACTAAAATCGCTTAATATTTAAGAAAAATGTGTTTTTCAACCTCTCCAGCAAAAGGACTTCCAAGTCAGCAAATCGAAAAGACATTGTCCTGCCTTGTGTGTTTGAGAAACGCGCCAATTTTCGTTTTGGGAGTAAATGTGCAGGTCTTTTGAAACACTGTGCAATAACCAAATCTTTTCAAATCTTTTGGAAACATTGAAAGGGATACGTTGGCTATCCAACTGTGTTAAAATATACACAATGGTGTCGCGCATGCGCGTGCGGTAGCACTCTAACAGAGGCCTCTGGCGTCAATTTGGACACCTTCAAACAGTTGTATTTCCTTAACGACCCCTTATAGGTGTGTCGGATTTGGTATCAAACGTCTCAGAATTTGAAGAGCTTTCCAACGAGCCATCATGCACTAAAATCGCTTAATATTTAAGAAAAATGTGTTTTTCACCTCTCCAGCAAAAGGACTTCCAAGTCAGCAAATCGAAAAGACATTGTCCTGCCTGGTGTGTTTGAGAAACGCGCCAATTTTCGTTTTGGGAGTAAATGTGCAGGTCTTTTGAAACACTTTGCAATAACCAAATCTTTTCAAATCTTTTGGAAACATTGAAAGGGATACATTGGCTATCCAACTGTGTTAAAATAACCACAATGGTTGTCCGCGCATGCGCGTGCGGTAGCACTCTAACAGAGGCCTCTGACGTCAATTTGGACACCTTCAAACAGTTGTATTTCCTTAACGACCCTTATAGGTGTGTCGGATTTGGTATCAAACGTCTCAGAATTTGAAGAGCTTTCCAACGAGCCATCATGCACTAAAATCGCTTAATATTTAAGAAACATGTGTTTTTCACCTCTCCAGCAAAAGGACTTCCAAGTCAGCAAATCGAAAAGACATTGTCCTGCCTTGTGTGTTTGAGAAACGCGCCAATTTTCGTTTTGGGAGTAAATGTGCAGGTCTTTTGAAACACTTTGCAATAACCAAATCTTTTCAAATCTTTTGGAAACATTGAAATGGATACATTGGCTATCCAACTGTGTTAAAATAACCACAATGGTGTCGCGCATGCGCGTGCGGTAGCACTCTAACAGAGGCCTCTGACGTCAATTTGGACACCTTCAAACAGTTGTATTTCCTTAACGACCCCTTATAGGTGTGTCGGATTGGTATCAAACGTCTCAGAATTTGAAGAGCTTTTCCAACGAGCCATCATGCACTAAAATCGCTTAATATTTAAGAAAAATGTGTTTTTCACCTCTCCAGCAAAAGGACTTCCAAGTCAGCAAATCGAAAAGACATTGTCCTGCCTGGTGTGTTTGAGAAACGCGCCAATTTTCGTTTTGGGGAGTAAATGTGCAGGTCTTTTGAAACACTTTGCAATAACCAAATCTTTTCAAATCTTTTGGAAACATTGAAAGGGATACATTGGCTATCCAACTGTGTTAAAATAACCACAATGGTGTCGCGCATGCGCGTGCGGTAGCACTCTAACAGAGGCCTCTGACGTCAATTTGGACACCTTCAAACAGTTGTATTTCCTTAACGACCCCTTATAGGTGTGTCGGATTTGGTATCAAACGTCTCAGAATTTGAAGAGCTTTCCAACGAGCCATCATGCACTAAAATCGCTTAATATTTAAGAAACATGTGTTTTTCACCTCTCCAGCAAAAGGACTTCCAAGTCAGCAAATCGAAAAGACATTGTCCTGCCTGGTGTGTTTGAGAAACGCGCCAATTTTCGTTTTGGGAGTAAATGTGCAGGTCTTTTGAAACACTTTGCAATAACCAAATCTTTTCAAATCTTTTGGAAACATTGAAAGGGATACGTTGGCTATCCAACTGTGTTAAAATATACACAATGGTGTCGCGCATGCGCGTGCGGTAGCACTCTAACAGAGGCCTCTGACGTCAATTTGGACACCTTCAAACAGTTGTATTTCCTTAACGACCCCTTATAGGTGTGTCGGCTTTGGTATCAAACGTCTCAGAATTTGAAGAGCTTTCCAACGAGCCATCATGCACTAAAATCGCTTAATATTTAAGAAAAATGTGTTTTTCACCTCTCCAGCAAAAGGACTTCCAAGTCAGCAAATCGAAAAGACATTGTCCTGCCTGGTGTGTTTGAGAAACGCGCCAATTTTCGTTTTGGGAGTAAATGTGCAGGTCTTTTGAAACACTTTGCAATAACCAAATCTTTTCAAATCTTTTGGAAACATTGAAAGGGATACATTGGCTATCCAACTGTGTTAAAATAACCACAATGGTGTCGCGCATGCGCGTGCGGTAGCACTCTAACAGAGGCCTCTGACGTCAATTTGGACACCTTCAAACAGTTGTATTTCCTTAACGACCCCTTATAGGTGTGTGGGATTTGGTATCAAACGTCTCAGAATTTGAAGAGCTTTCCAACGAGCCATCATGCACTAAAATCGCTTAATATTTAAGAAACATGTGTTTTTCACCTCTCCAGCAAAAGGACTTCCAAGTCAGCAAATCGAAAAGACATTGTCCTGCCTGGTGTGTTTGAGAAACGCGCCAATTTTCGTTTTGGGAGTAAATGTGCAGGTCTTTTGAAACACTTTGCAATAACCAAATCTTTTCAAATCTTTTGGAAACATTGAAAGGGATACATTGGCTATCCAACTGTGTTAAAATAACCACAATGGTGTCGCGCATGCGCGTGCGGTAGCACTCTAACAGAGGCCTCTGACGTCAATTTGGACACCTTCAAACAGTTGTATTTCCTTAACGACCCCTTATAGGTGTGTCGGATTTGGTATCAAACGTCTCAGAATTTGAAGAGCTTTCCAACGAGCCATCATGCACTAAAATCGCTTAATATTTAAGAAAAATGTGTTTTTCACCTCTCCAGCAAAAGGACTTCCAAGTCAGCAAATCGAAAAGACATTGTCCTGCCTTGTGTGTTTGAGAAACGCGCCAATTTTCGTTTTGGGAGTAAATGTGCAGGTCTTTTGAAACACTTTGCAATAACCAAATCTTTTCAAATCTTTTGGAAACATTGAAAGGGATACTTTGGCTATCCAACCTCAGTTAAAATAACCACAATGGTGTCGCGCATGCGCGTGCGGTAGCACTCTAACAGAGGCCTCTGACGTCAATTTGGACACCTTCAAACAGTTGTATTTCCTTAACGACCCCTTATAGGTGTGTGGGATTTGGTATCAAACGTCTCAGAATTTGAAGAGCTTTCCAACGAGCCATCATGCACTAAAATCGCTTAATATTTAAGAAAAATGTGTTTTTCACCTCTCCAGCAAAAGGACTTCCAAGTCAGCAAATCGAAAAGACATTGTCCTGCCTGGTGTGTTTGAGAAACGCGCCAATTTTCGTTTTGGGAGTAAATGTGCAGGTCTTTTGAAACACTTTGCAATAACCAAATCTTTTCAAATCTTTTGGAAACATTGAAAGGGATACATTGGCTATCCAACTGTGTTAAAATAACCACAATGGTGTCGCGCATGCGCGTGCGGTAGCACTCTAACAGAGGCCTCTGACGTCAATTTGGACACCTTCAAACAGTTGTATTTCCTTAACGACCCCTTATAGGTGTGTCGGATTTGGTATCAAACGTCTCAGAATTTGAAGAGCTTTCCAACGAGCCATCATGCACTAAAATCGCTTAATATTTAAGAAACATGTGTTTTTCACCTCTCCAGCAAAAGGACTTCCAAGTCAGCAAATCGAAAAGACATTGTCCTGCCTGGTGTGTTTGAGAAACGCGCCAATTTTCGTTTTGGGAGTAAATGTGCAGGTCTTTTGAAACACTTTGCAATAACCAAATCTTTTCAAATCTTTTGGAAACATTGAAAGGGATACGTTGGCTATCCAACTGTGTTAAAATAACCACAATGGTGTCGCGCATGCGCGTGCGGTAGCACTCTAACAGAGGCCTCTGACGGCAATTTGGACACCTTCAAACAGTTGTATTTCCTTAACGACCCCTTATAGGTGTGTCGGATTTGGTATCAAACGTCTCAGAATTTGAAGAGCTTTCCAACGAGCCATCATGCACTAAAATCGCTTAATATTTAAGAAAAATGTGTTTTTCACCTCTCCAGCAAAAGGACTTCCAAGTCAGCAAATCGAAAAGACATTGTCCTGCCTGGTGTGTTTGAGAAACGCGCCAATTTTCGTTTTGGGAGTAAATGTGCAGGTCTTTTGAAACACTTTGCAATAACCAAATCTTTTCAAATCTTTTGGAAACATTGAAAGGGATACATTGGCTATCCAACTGTGTTAAAATAACCACAATGGTGTCGCGCATGCGCGTGCGGTAGCACTCTAACAGAGGCCTCTGACGTCAATTTGGACACCTTCAAACAGTTGTATTTCCTTAACGACCCCTTATAGGTGTGTGGGATTTGGTATCAAACGTCTCAGAATTTGAAGAGCTTTCCAACGAGCCATCATGCACTAAAATCGCTTAATATTTAAGAAACATGTGTTTTTCACCTCTCCAGCAAAAGGACTTCCAAGTCACCAAATCGAAAAGACATTGTCCTGCCTTGTGTGTTTGAGAAACGCGCCAATTTTCGTTTTGGGAGTAAATGTGCAGGTCTTTTGAAACACTTTGCAATAACCAAATCTTTTCAAATCTTTTGGAAACATTGAAAGGGATACATTGGCTATCCAACTGTGTTAAAATAACCACAATGGTGTCGCGCATGCGCGTGCGGTAGCACTCTAACAGAGGCCTCTGACGTCAATTTGGACACCTTCAAACAGTTGTATTTCCTTAACGACCCCTTATAGGTGTGTCGGATTTGGTATCAAACGTCTCAGAATTTGAAGAGCTTTCCAACGAGCCATCATGCACTAAAATCGCTTAATATTTAAGAAAAATGTGTTTTTCACCTCTCCAGCAAAAGGACTTCCAAGTCAGCAAATCGAAAAGACATTGTCCTGCCTTGTGTGTTTGAGAAACGCGCCAATTTTCGTTTTGGGAGTAAATGTGCAGGTCTTTTGAAACACTTTGCAATAACCAAATCTTTTCAAATCTTTTGGAAACATTGAAAGGGATACATTGGCTATCCAACTGTGTTAAAATAACCACAATGGTGTCGCGCATGCGCGTGCGGTAGCACTCTAACAGAGGCCTCTGACGTCAATTTGGACACCTTCAAACAGTTGTATTTCCTTAACGACCCCTTATAGGTGTGTCGGATTTGGTATCAAACGTCTCAGAATTTGAGGAGCTTTCCAACGAGCCATCATGCACTAAAATCGCTTAATATTTAAGAAAAATGTGTTTTTCACCTCTCCAGCAAAAGGACTTCCAAGTCAGCAAATCGAAAAGACATTGTCCTGCCTGGTGTGTTTGAGAAACGCGCCAATTTTCGTTTTGGGAGTAAATGTGCAGGTATTTTGAAACACTTTGCAATAACCAAATCTTTTCAAATCTTTTGGAAACATTGAAAGGGATACATTGGCTATCCAACTGTGTTAAAATAACCACAATGGTGTCGCGCATGCGCGTGCGGTAGCACTCTAACAGAGGCCTATGACGTCAATTTGGACACCTTCAAACAGTTGTATTTCCTTAACGACCCCTTATAGGTGTGTCGGATTTGGTATCAAACGTCTCAGAATTTGAAGAGCTTTCCAACGAGCCATCATGCACTAAAATCGCTTAATATTTAAGAAAAATGTGTTTTTCACCTCTCCAGCAAAAGGACTTCCAAGTCAGCAAATCGAAAAGACATTGTCCTGCCTTGTGTGTTTGAGTAACGCGCCAATTTTCGTTTTGGGAGTAAATGTGCAGGTCTTTTGAAACACTTTGCAATAACCAAATCTTTTCAAATCTTTTGGAAACATTGAAAGGGATACATTGGCTATCCAACTGTGTTAAAATAACCACAATGGTGTCGCGCATGCGCGTGCGGTAGCACTCTAACAGAGTCCTCTGATGTCAATTTGGACACCTTCAAACAGTTGTATTTCCTTAACGACCCCTTATAGGTGTGTCGGATTTGGTATCAAACGTCTCAGAATTGGAAGAGCTTTCCAACGAGCTATCATGCGCTAAAATCGCTTAATATTTAAGAAAAATGTGTTTTTCACCTCTCCAGCAAAAGGACTTCCAAGTCAGCAAATCGAAAGGACATTGTCCTGCCTTGTGTGTTTGAGAAACGCGCCAATTTTCGTTTTGGGAGTAAATTTGCAGGTCTTTTGAAACACTTTGCAATAACCAAATCTTTTCAAATCTTTTGGAAACATTGAAAGGGATACATTGGCTATCCAACTGTGTTAAAATAACCACAATGGTGTCGCGCATGCGCGTGCGGTAGCACTCTAACAGAGGCCTCTGACGTCAATTTGGACACTTTCAAACAGTTGTATTTCCTTAACGACCCCTTATAGGTGTGTCGGATTTGGTATCAAACGTCTCAGAATTTGAAGAGCTTTCTAACGAGCCATCATGCACTAAAATCGCTTAATATTTAAGAAAAATGTGTTTTTCACCTCTCCAGCAAAAGGACTTCCAAGTCAGCAAATCGAAAAGACATTGTCCTGCCTGGTGTGTTTGAGAAACGCGCCAATTTTCGTTTTGGGAGTAAATGTGCAGGTCTTTTGAAACACTTTGCAATAACCAAATCTTTTCAAATCTTTTGGAAACATTGAAAGGGATACATTGGCTATCCAACTGTGTTAAAATAACCACAATGGTGTCGCGCATGCGCGTGCGGTAGCACTCTAACAGAGGCCTCTGACGTCAATTTGGACACTTTCAAACAGTTGTATTTCCTTAACGACCCCTTATAGGTGTGTCGGATTTGGTATCAAACGTCTCAGAATTTGAAGAGCTTTCCAACGAGCCATCATGCACTAAAATCGCTTAATATTTAAGAAAAATGTGTTTTTCACCTCTCCAGCAAAAGGACTTCCAAGTCAGCAAATCGAAAAGACATTGTCCTGCCTTGTGTGTTTGAGAAACGCGCCAATTTTCGTTTTGGGAGTAAATGTGCAGGTCTTTTGAAACACTTTGCAATAACCAAATCTTTTCAAATCTTTTGGAAACATTGAAAGGGATACATTGGCTATCCAACTGTGTTAAAATAACCACAATGGTGTCGCGCATGCGCGTGCGGTAGCACTCTAACAGAGGCCTCTGACTTCAATTTGGACACCTTCAAACAGTTGTATTTCCTTAACGACCCCTTATAGGTGTGTCGGATTTGGTATCAAACGTCTCAGAATTTGAAGAGCTTTCCAACGAGCCATCATGCACTAAAATCGCTTAATATTTAAGAAAAATGTGTTTTTCACCTCTCCAGCAAAAGGACTTCCAAGTCAGCAAATCGAAAAGACATTGTCCTGCCTTGTGTGTTTGAGAAACGCGCCAATTTTCGTTTTGGGAGTAAATGTGCAGGTCTTTTGAAACACTTTGCAATAACCAAATCTTTTCAAATCTTTTGGAAACATTGAAAGGGATACATTGGCTATCCAACTGTGTTAAAATAACCACAATGGCGTCGCGCATGCGCGTGCGGTAACACTCTAACAGAGGCCTCTGACGTCAATTTGGACACCTTCAAACAGTTGTATTTCCTTAACGACCCCTTATAGGTGTGTCGGATTTGGTATCAAACGTCTCAGAATTTGAGGAGCTTTCCAACGAGCCATCATGCACTAAAATCGCTTAATATTTAAGAAAAATGTGTTTTTCACCTCTCCAGCAAAAGGACTTCCAAGTCAGCAAATCGAAAAGACATTGTCCTGCCTGGTGTGTTTGAGAAACGCGCCAATTTTCGTTTTGGGAGTAAATGTGCAGGTCTTTTGAAACACTTTGCAATAACCAAATCTTTTCAAATCTTTTGGAAACATTGAAAGGGATACATTGGCTATCCAACTGTGTTAAAATAACCACAATGGTGTCGCGCATGCGCGTGCGGTAGCACTCTAACAGAGGCCTCTGACTTCAATTTGGACACCTTCAAACAGTTGTATTTCCTTAACGACCCCTTATAGGTGTGTCGGATTTGGTATCAAACGTCTCAGAATTTGAAGAGCTTTCCAACGAGCCATCATGCACTAAAATCGCTTAATATTTAAGAAAAATGTGTTTTTCACCTCTCCAGCAAAAGGACTTCCAAGTCAGCAAATCGAAAAGACATTGTCCTGCCTTGTGTGTTTGAGAAACGCGCCAATTTTCGTTTTGGGAGTAAATGTGCAGGTCTTTTGAAACACTTTGCAATAACCAAATCTTTTCAAATCTTTTGGAAACATTGAAAGGGATACATTGGCTATCCAACTGTGTTAAAATAACCACAATGGTGTCGCGCATGCGCGTGCGGTAGCACTCTAACAGAGGCCTCTGACGTCAATTTGGACACCTTCAAACAGTTGTATTTCCTTAACGACCCCTTATAGGTGTGTCGGATTTGGTATTAAACGTTTCAGAATTTGAAGAGCTTTCCAACGAGCCATCATGCACTAAAATCGCTTAATATTTAAGAAAAATGTGTTTTTCACCTCTCCAGCAAAAGGACTTCCAAGTCAGCAAATCGAAAAGACATTGTCCTGCCTGGTGTGTTTGAGAAACGCGCCAATTTTCGTTTTGGGAGTAAATGTGCAGGTATTTTGAAACACTTTGCAATAACCAAATCTTTTCAAATCTTTTGGAAACATTGAAAGGGATACATTGGCTATCCAACTGTGTTAAAATAACCACAATGGTGTCGCGCATGCGCGTGCGGTAGCACTCTAACAGAGGCCTATGACGTCAATTTGGACACCTTCAAACAGTTGTATTTCCTTAACGACCCCTTATAGGTGTGTCGGATTTGGTATCAAACGTCTCAGAATTTGAAGAGCTTTCCAACGAGCCATCATGCACTAAAATCGCTTAATATTTAAGAAAAATGTGTTTTTCACCTCTCCAGCAAAAGGACTTCCAAGTCAGCAAATCGAAAAGACATTGTCCTGCCTTGTGTGTTTGAGTAACGCGCCAATTTTCGTTTTGGGAGTAAATGTGCAGGTCTTTTGAAACACTTTGCAATAACCAAATCTTTTCAAATCTTTTGGAAACATTGAAAGGGATACATTGGCTATCCAACTGTGTTAAAATAACCACAATGGTGTCGCGCATGCGCGTGCGGTAGCACTCTAACAGAGTCCTCTGATGTCAATTTGGACACCTTCAAACAGTTGTATTTCCTTAACGACCCCTTATAGGTGTGTCGGATTTGGTATCAAACGTCTCAGAATTGGAAGAGCTTTCCAACGAGCTATCATGCGCTAAAATCGCTTAATATTTAAGAAAAATGTGTTTTTCACCTCTCCAGCAAAAGGACTTCCAAGTCAGCAAATCGAAAGGACATTGTCCTGCCTTGTGTGTTTGAGAAACGCGCCAATTTTCGTTTTGGGAGTAAATTTGCAGGTCTTTTGAAACACTTTGCAATAACCAAATCTTTTCAAATCTTTTGGAAACATTGAAAGGGATACATTGGCTATCCAACTGTGTTAAAATAACCACAATGGTGTCGCGCATGCGCGTGCGGTAGCACTCTAACAGAGGCCTCTGACGTCAATTTGGACACTTTCAAACAGTTGTATTTCCTTAACGACCCCTTATAGGTGTGTCGGATTTGGTATCAAACGTCTCAGAATTTGAAGAGCTTTCTAACGAGCCATCATGCACTAAAATCGCTTAATATTTAAGAAAAATGTGTTTTTCACCTCTCCAGCAAAAGGACTTCCAAGTCAGCAAATCGAAAAGACATTGTCCTGCCTGGTGTGTTTGAGAAACGCGCCAATTTTCGTTTTGGGAGTAAATGTGCAGGTCTTTTGAAACACTTTGCAATAACCAAATCTTTTCAAATCTTTTGGAAACATTGAAAGGGATACATTGGCTATCCAACTGTGTTAAAATAACCACAATGGTGTCGCGCATGCGCGTGCGGTAGCACTCTAACAGAGGCCTCTGACGTCAATTTGGACACTTTCAAACAGTTGTATTTCCTTAACGACCCCTTATAGGTGTGTCGGATTTGGTATCAAACGTCTCAGAATTTGAAGAGCTTTCCAACGAGCCATCATGCACTAAAATCGCTTAATATTTAAGAAAAATGTGTTTTTCACCTCTCCAGCAAAAGGACTTCCAAGTCAGCAAATCGAAAAGACATTGTCCTGCCTTGTGTGTTTGAGAAACGCGCCAATTTTCGTTTTGGGAGTAAATGTGCAGGTCTTTTGAAACACTTTGCAATAACCAAATCTTTTCAAATCTTTTGGAAACATTGAAAGGGATACATTGGCTATCCAACTGTGTTAAAATAACCACAATGGTGTCGCGCATGCGCGTGCGGTAGCACTCTAACAGAGGCCTCTGACTTCAATTTGGACACCTTCAAACAGTTGTATTTCCTTAACGACCCCTTATAGGTGTGTCGGATTTGGTATCAAACGTCTCAGAATTTGAAGAGCTTTCCAACGAGCCATCATGCACTAAAATCGCTTAATATTTAAGAAAAATGTGTTTTTCACCTCTCCAGCAAAAGGACTTCCAAGTCAGCAAATCGAAAAGACATTGTCCTGCCTTGTGTGTTTGAGAAACGCGCCAATTTTCGTTTTGGGAGTAAATGTGCAGGTCTTTTGAAACACTTTGCAATAACCAAATCTTTTCAAATCTTTTGGAAACATTGAAAGGGATACATTGGCTATCCAACTGTGTTAAAATAACCACAATGGCGTCGCGCATGCGCGTGCGGTAACACTCTAACAGAGGCCTCTGACGTCAATTTGGACACCTTCAAACAGTTGTATTTCCTTAACGACCCCTTATAGGTGTGTCGGATTTGGTATCAAACGTCTCAGAATTTGAGGAGCTTTCCAACGAGCCATCATGCACTAAAATCGCTTAATATTTAAGAAAAATGTGTTTTTCACCTCTCCAGCAAAAGGACTTCCAAGTCAGCAAATCGAAAAGACATTGTCCTGCCTGGTGTGTTTGAGAAACGCGCCAATTTTCGTTTTGGGAGTAAATGTGCAGGTCTTTTGAAACACTTTGCAATAACCAAATCTTTTCAAATCTTTTGGAAACATTGAAAGGGATACATTGGCTATCCAACTGTGTTAAAATAACCACAATGGTGTCGCGCATGCGCGTGCGGTAGCACTCTAACAGAGGCCTCTGACTTCAATTTGGACACCTTCAAACAGTTGTATTTCCTTAACGACCCCTTATAGGTGTGTCGGATTTGGTATCAAACGTCTCAGAATTTGAAGAGCTTTCCAACGAGCCATCATGCACTAAAATCGCTTAATATTTAAGAAAAATGTGTTTTTCACCTCTCCAGCAAAAGGACTTCCAAGTCAGCAAATCGAAAAGACATTGTCCTGCCTTGTGTGTTTGAGAAACGCGCCAATTTTCGTTTTGGGAGTAAATGTGCAGGTCTTTTGAAACACTTTGCAATAACCAAATCTTTTCAAATCTTTTGGAAACATTGAAAGGGATACATTGGCTATCCAACTGTGTTAAAATAACCACAATGGTGTCGCGCATGCGCGTGCGGTAGCACTCTAACAGAGGCCTCTGACGTCAATTTGGACACCTTCAAACAGTTGTATTTCCTTAACGACCCCTTATAGGTGTGTCGGATTTGGTATTAAACGTTTCAGAATTTGAAGAGCTTTCCAACGAGCCATCATGCACTAAAATCGCTTAATATTTAAGAAAAATGTGTTTTTCACCTCTCCAGCAAAAGGACTTCCAAGTCAGCAAATCGAAAAGACATTGTCCTGCCTGGTGTGTTTGAGAAACGCGCCAATTTTCGTTTTGGGAGTAAATGTGCAGGTCTTTTGAAACACTTTGCAATAACCAAACCTTTTCAAATCTTTTGGAAACATTGAAAGGGATACATTGGCTATCCAACTGTGTTAAAATAACCACAATGGTGTCGCGCATGCGCGTGCGGTAGCACTCTAACAGAGGCCTCTGACGTCAATTTGGACACCTTCAAACAGTTGTATTTCCTTAACGACCCCTTATAGGTGTGTCGGATTTGGTATCAAACGTCTCAGAATTTGAAGAGCTTTCCAACGAGCCATCATGCACTAAAATCGCTTAATATTTAAGAAAAATGTGTTTTTCACCTCTCCAGCAAAAGGACTTCCAAGTCAGCAAATCGAAAAGACATTGTCCTGCCTGGTGTGTTTGAGAAACGCGCCAATTTTCGTTTTGGGAGTAAATGTGCAGGTCTTTTGAAACACTTTGCAATAACCAAATCTTTTCAAATCTTTTGGAAACATTGAAAGGGATACATTGGCTATCCAACTGTGTTAAAATAACCACAATGGTGTCGCGCATGCGCGTGCGGTAGCACTCTAACAGAGGCCTCTGACTTCAATTTGGACACCTTCAAACAGTTGTATTTCCTTAACGACCCCTTATAGGTGTGTCGGATTTGGTATCAAACGTCTCAGAATTTGAGGAGCTTTCCAACGAGCCATCATGCACTAAAATCGCTTAATATTTAAGAAAAATGTGTTTTTCACCTCTCCAGCAAAAGGACTTCCAAGTCAACAAATCGAAAAGACATTGTCCTGCCTGGTGTGTTTGAGAAACGCGCCAATTTTCGTTTTGGGAGTAAATGTGCAGGTCTTTTGAAACACTTTGCAATAACCAAATCTTTTCAAATCTTTTGGAAACATTGAAAGGGATACATTGGCTATCCAACTGTGTTAAAATAACCACAATGGTGTCGCGCATGCGCGTGCGGTAGCACTCTAACAGAGGCCTCTGACTTCAATTTGGACACCTTCAAACAGTTGTATTTCCTTAACGACCCCTTATAGGTGTGTCGGATTTGGTATCAAACGTCTCAGAATTTGAAGAGCTTTCCAACGAGCCATCATGCACTAAAATCGCTTAATATTTAAGAAAAATGTGTTTTTCACCTCTCCAGCAAAAGGACTTCCAAGTCAGCAAATCGAAAAGACATTGTCCTGCCTTGTGTGTTTGAGAAACGCGCCAATTTTCGTTTTGGGAGTAAATGTGCAGGTCTTTTGAAACACTTTGCAATAACCAAATCTTTTCAAATCTTTTGGAAACATTGAAAGGGATACGTTGGCTATCCAACTGTGTTAAAATAACCACAATGGTGTCGCGCATGCGCGTGCGGTAGCACTCTAACAGAGGCCTCTGACATCAATTTGGACACCTTCAAACAGTTGTATTTCCTTAACGACCCCTTATAGGTGTGTCGGATTTGGTATCAAACGTTTCAGAATTTGAAGAGCTTTCCAACGAGCCATCATGCACTAAAATCGCTTAATATTTAAGAAAAATGTGTTTTTCACCTCTCCAGCAAAAGGACTTCCAAGTCAGCAAATCGAAAAGACATTGTCCTGCCTGGTGTGTTTGAGAAACGCGCCAATTTTCGTTTTGGGAGTAAA
>NW_025964325.1:0-15822 GCF_023055435.1 Haliotis rufescens
ATCAGAAACATACTGGTATAAGATTCACAAGTATACAGTTCTAACTGTCATTGAACCACCTATACTATCTGGTATATCAGAAACATACTGGTATAAGATTCACAAGTATACAGTTATAGCTGTCATTGAACCACCTATAGTATCTGATATATCAGAAACATACTGGTATAAGATTCACAAGTATACAGTTATAGCTGTCATTGAACCACCTATAGTATCTGATATATCAGAAACATACTGGTATAAGATTCACAAGTATACAGTTATAGCTGTCATTGAACCACCTATAGTATCTGGTATATCAGAAACATACTGGTATAAGATTCACAAGTATACAGTTATAGCTGTCATTGAACCACCTATAGTATCTGGTCTATCAGAAACATACTGGTATAAGATTCACAAGTATACAGTTCTAACTGTCATTGAACCACCTATAGTATCTGGTATATCAGAAACATACTGGTATAAGATTCACAAGTATACAGTTCTAACTGTCATTGAACCACCTATAGTATCTAATATATCAGAAACATACTGGTATAAGATTCACAAGTACCGTATATCGCTGTGTATAAGGCGACCCCACGTATAAGACGACCCCCCTGTACACGCCTTAAAAATCAACCCAAAATCCTATACTCCGTGTATAAGGCGACCGGGAATGAAACATATCACAAGTCTGACTGATATAGAAGATTAACGTGCGCTTTCCGACTGTAGCGTATTTCGCACACGGACATCAGAAGTTAGTTAGTTACTTTGGAAATTTAACGTGCGCTTTCCGACTGATGCGTATTTCGCACACATCACAAGTGCGCACACAAACCTTATATATGCAATAAAAATATGTTTATCTTGCGTTGTTTTTTTTCTACAACACACGTCGCCATTTTGTGTTTACACGGTACGACACCAAATTGGGGCCCGTAAAATAAAATTCATTTATGAAGTAATAACATATAAGAGACAATGGTGAGTAATTTAATCGCCAATTAACTATGTTGTAACTAACTAGGCTTATGTTTGCTTCACATTCAGCGTGTTTATTCCACAATCACTTGTACACACCGTCTCCAACACTTGTTAATACAACTGTAAAAACAGCGGGAATTGATTTCAGCTTCACCGGTTATCACATGTTAGGTCACATGTGCAATATGCAAATGCTTACCGGTACTTCCGGCTCTCTACTCGCGGATGTTGATTGTTTTACCGTGTCAATCTGCATCGAGGCGAGGGTCATTTCAACTTTATTTGCAGAAATTATTAAACTTTATTCAAGGAAAAGAGATACAAATCATGTTTATGTATGGAAATAGTTATTGGAACAGTTATTGAGGACGAAATGCGAAGTTTTATTGTCAAATGCTGGGCTGGCTATCGGACGCCGGTTGACATCGCCAGTGGGAAAAAATGTGAGATCTTCGACTCCGTGTATAAGACGACCCCCCTTCTTAGCCCCCTTATTTTAGGTACGAAAAACTCGCCTTATACACAGCGATATACGGTATACAGTTCTAACTGTCATTGAACCACCTATAGTATCTGATATATCAGAAACATACTGGTATAAGATTCACAAGTATACAGTTATAGCTGTCATTGAACCACCTATAGTATCTGGTCTGTCAGAAACATACTGGTATAAGATTCACAAGTATACAGTTCTAACTGTCATTGAACCACCTATAGTATCTGGTCTATCAGAAACATACTGGTATAAGATTCACAAGTATACAGGTATAGCTGTCATTGAACCACCTATAGTATATGATATATCAGAAACATACTGGTATAAGATTCACAAGTATACAGTTCTAACTGCCATTGAACCACCTATAGTATCTGATATATCAGAAACATACTGGTATAAGATTCACAAGTATACAGTTATAGCTGTCATTGAACCACCTATAGTATCTGATATATCAGAAACATACTGGTATAAGATTCACAAGTATACAGTTCTAACTGTCATTGAACCACCTATAGTATCTGATATATCAGAAACATACTGGTATAAGATTCACAAGTATACAGTTCTAACTGTCATTGAACCACCTATAGTATCTGGTCTATCAGAAACATACTGGTATAAGATTCACAAGTATACAGTTATAGCTGTCATTGAACCACCTATAGTATCTTGGTATATCAGAAACATACTGGTATAAGATTCACAAGAATACAGTTATAGCTGTCATTGAACCACCTATAGTATCTGGTCTATCAGAAACATACTGGTATAAGATTCACAAGTATACAGTTATAGCTGTCATTGAACCACCTATAGTATATGATATATCAGAAACATACTGGTATAAGATTCACAAGTATACAGTTCTAACTGCCATTGAACCACCTATAGTATCTGATATATCAGAAACATACTGGTATAAGATTCACAAGTATACAGTTATAGCTGTCATTGAACCACCTATAGTATCTGGTATATCAGAAACATACTGGTATAAGATTCACAAGTATACAGTTCTAACTGTCATTGAACCACCTATAGTATCTGATATATCAGAAACATACTGGTATAAGATTCACAAGTATACAGTTCTAACTGTCATTGAACCACCTATAGTATCTGGTATATCAGAAACATACTGGTATAAGATTCACAAGTATACAGTTCTAACTGTCATTGAACCACCTATAGTATCTGTTCTATCAGAAACATACTGGTATAAGATTCACAAGTATACAGTTATAACTGTCATTGAACCAACTATAGTATCTGATATATCAGAAACATACTGGTATAAGATTCACAAGTATACAGTTCTAACTGTCATTGAACCACCTATAGTATCTGGTATATCAGAAACATACTGGTATAAGATTCACAAGTATACAGTTATAGCTGTCATTGAACCACCTATAGTATCTGATATATCAGAAACATACTGGTATAAGATTCACAAGTATACAGTTATAGCTGTCATTGAACCACCTATAGTATCTGGTATATCAGAAACATACTGGTATAAGATTCACAAGAATACAGTTATAGCTGTCATTGAACCACCTATAGTATCTGATATATCAGAAACATACTGGTATAAGATTCACAAGTATACAGTTATAGCTGTCATTGAACCACCTATAGTAACTGATATATCAGAAACATACTGGTATAAGATTCACAAGTATACAGTTCTAACTGTCATTGAACCAGCTATAGTATCTGGTATATCAGAAACAAACTGGTATAAGATTCACAAGTATACAGTTCTAACTGTCATTGAACCACCTATAGTATCTGGTATATCAGAAACATACTGGTATAAGATTCACAAGTATACAGTTATAGCTGTCATTGAACCACCTATAGTATCTGATATATCAGAAACATACTGGTATAAGATTCACAAGTATACAGTTCTAACTGTCATTGAACCACCTATAGTATCTGGTATATCAGAAACATACTGGTATAAGATTCACAAGTATACAGTTCTAACTGTCATTAAACCACCTATAGTATCTGGTATATCAGAAACATACTGGTATAAGATTCACAAGTATACAGTTATAGCTGTCATTGAACCACCTATAGTATCTGGTATATCAGAAACATACTGGTATAAGATTCACAAGTATACAGTTCTAACTGTCATTGAACCACCTATAGTATCTGATATATCGGAAACATACTGGTATAAGATTCACAAGTGTACACTTCTAACTGTCATTGAACCACCTATAGTATCTGGTCTATCAGAAACATACTGGTATAAGATTCACAAGTATACAGTTATAGCTGTCATTGAACCACCTATAGTATCTGATATATCAGAAACATACTGGTATAAGATTCACAAGTATACAGTTATAACTGTCATTGAACCACCTATAGTATCTGATATATCAGAAACATACTGGTATAAGATTCACAAGTATACAGTTATAGCTGTCATTGAACCACCTATAGTATATAATATATCAGAAACATACTGGTATAAGATTCACAAATGTACAGTTCTAACTGTCATTGAACCACCTATAGTATCTGATATATCGGAAACATACTGGTATAAGATTCACAAGTATACAGTTATAGCTGTCATTGAACCACCTATAGTATCTGGTATATCAGAAACATACTGGTATAAGATTCACAAGTATACAGTTCTAACTGTCATTGAACCACCTATAGTATCTGGTATATCAGAAACATACTGGTATAAGATTCACAAGTATACAGTTAGAGCCATCATTGAACCACCTATAGTATCTGATATATCAGAAACATACTGGTATAAGATTCACAAGTATACAGTTCTAACTGCCATTGAACCACCTATAGTATCTGGTCTATCAGAAACATACTGGTATAAGATTCACAAGTATACAGTTATAGCTGTCATTGAACCACCTATAGTATCTGGTATATCAGAAACATACTGGTATAAGATTCACAAGTATACAGTTCTAACTGTCATTGAACCACCTATAGTATCTGGTCTATCAGAAACATACTGGTATAAGATTCACAAGTATACAGTTATAGCTGTCATTGAACCACCTATAGTATCTGATATATCAGAAACATACTGGTATAAGATTCACAAGAATACAGTTATAGCTGTCATTGAACCACCTATAGTATCTGATATATCAGAAACATACTGGTATAAGATTCACAAGTATACAGTTCTAACTGTCATTGAACCACCTATAGTATCTGGTCTATCAGAAACATACTGGTATAAGATTCACAAGTATACAGTTCTAACTGTCATTGAACCACCTATAGTATCTGATATATCAGAAACATACTGGTATAAGATTCACAAGTATACAGTTCTAACTGTCATTGAACCACCTATAGTATCTGGTATATCAGAAACATACTGGTATAAGATTCACAAGTATACAGTTATCGCTGGCATTGAACCACCTATAGTATCTGATATATCAGAAACATACTGGTATAAGATTCACAAGTATACAGTTATAGCTGTCATTGAACCACCTATAGTATCTGGTATATCAGAAACATACTGGTATAAGATTCACAAGAATACAGTTATAGCTGTCATTGAACCACCTATAGTATCTGGTATATCAGAAACATACTGGTATAAGATTCACAAGTATACAGTTATAGCTGTCATTGAACCACCTATAGTAACTGATATATCAGAAACATACTGGTATAAGATTCACAAGTATACAGTTCTAACTGTCATTGAACCACCTATAGTATCTGGTATATCAGAAACAAACTGGTATAAGATTCACAAGTATACAGTTCTAACTGTCATTGAACCACCTATAGTATCTGGTATATCAGAAACATACTGGTATAAGATTCACAAGTATACAGTTATAGCTGTCATTGAACCACCTATAGTATCTGATATATCAGAAACATACTGGTATAAGATTCACAAGTATACAGTTCTAACTGTCATTAAACCACCTATAGTATCTGGTATATCAGAAACATACTGGTATAAGATTCACAAGTATACAGTTATAGCTGTCATTGAACCACCTATAGTATCTGGTATATCAGAAACATACTGGTATAAGATTCACAAGTATACAGTTCTAACTGTCATTGAACCACCTATAGTATCTGATATATCAGAAACATACTGGTATAAGATTCACAAGTATACAGTTATAGCTGTCATTGAACCACCTATAGTATCTGGTCTATCAGAAACATACTGGTATAAGATTCACAAGTATACAGTTATAGCTGTCATTGAACCACCTATAGTATCTGATATATCAGAAACATACTGGTATAAGATTCACAAGTATACAGTTCTAACTGTCATTGAACCACCTATAGTATCTGGTACATCAGAAACATACTGGTATAAGATTCACAAGTATACAGTTCTAACTGTCATTGAACCACCTATAGTATCTGGTACATCAGAAACATACTGGTATAAGATTCACAAGTATACAGTTCTAACTGTCATTGAACCACCTATAGTATCTGATATATCAGAAACATACTGGTATAAGATTCACAAGTATACAGTTCTAACTGTCATTGAACCACCTATAGTATCTGGTATATCAGAAACATACTGGTATAAGATTCACAAGTATACAGTTATAGCTGTCATTGAACCACCTATAGTATCTGATATATCAGAAATATACTGGTATAAGATTCACAAGTATACAGTTATAGCTGTCATTGAACCACCTATAGTATCTGATATATCAGAAACATACTGGTATAAGATTCACAAGTATACAGTTATAGCTGTCATTGAACCACCTATAGTATCTGATATATCAGAAACATACTGGTATAAGATTCACAAGTATACAGTTATAGCTGTCATTGAACCACCTATAGTATCTGATATATCAGAAACATACTGGTATAAGATTCACAAGTATACAGTTATAGCTGTCATTGAACCACCTATAGTATCTGATATATCAGAAACATACTGGTATAAGATTCACAAGTATACAGTTATAGCTGTCATTGAACCACCTATAGTATCTGATATATCAGAAACTTATTGCAGGATATTACAGCGATGGCCCACCTCCCTGAGGAAGGTGGGCTATGTTGAAAGAATGACAAAGACGCAACAGTGGATTTAATGGCCGAGGGTGTGGAGGTTCTAAAGGGCTACCTCAATTTAGAAATGGAATAAATAGTATTTATGTGGCGACTTGAGTCGCCAAACATATTTGTTAATATATAATTAATGCTAAGGCCCAAATGGCGGAAATGTCACAACCCGACCACAGCTGCGGGTCTAAATGGGAGCGAACGCCGCCAGGCCAAATTTAATTGTTAATATATACTTAATGCTACGGCCCAAATGACGGAAACGACGCAACCCGACCACAGCTGCGCATTTAAATGGGAGCGAACGCCGCCAGGCCAAATTTAATTGTTAATATATACTTAATGCTACGGCCCAAATGACGGAAACGACGCAACCCGACCAACGCTGCGGGTCTAAATGGGAGCGAACGCCGCCAGGCCCAGCTATGTGGCAACTTGCGTTGCCAAATGTAATTGTTACTAGATTCCCGAGTGAAAACCCGGGAAAGACTCGGTTCCAACTGGTAAGAAGGTAACCCAGTCTGGGTTCCCGCTGGAAAGCAGGTAACCGGAAACCCTAATTAGTATATATATCAATATAAATTATGATGATATAGGAGGTAGCCCAGAAGAACCACACCACTTAGCACCAAAGTGCTACCCCACACCCCACGGCCGCGGATGATGATACGCGTGACCGCCATGATTGCCTCATAAGAAAGATGTCTTACCTTTATAATTACCTACTTGAAAATTTGGACCAAGGCATGATCGATATCCTTTACGAAAGCTCCTATCCCTTTATAACTAAGGTGGATTCCCTCCCACTGGAACCAGGACCGGTCAGTGGCCACTATTTTAGGATGGGGGATAAATGAGAACTTAGGAAGGTCGCGGAGACGATTGGCTAACCGCCTATTGAGCTTAGATCTACTCTTTTTCACCTTACGTGGGTCGCGTGCGGAATGCCAATACCTTCGTTGTAGGATACCGGAAAAACAGACATGGGTGTGTGGTAGGTGTGCCTGGATCCGCATGATTATTGTCTCCATATCTATGAGGAGCTGGCTGGTCTTCGTGGAGCCCAAATCATTGGATCCCAAGTGTATTACGACAGCTGCAGGGCTGCGCCGCGTTGCCTCCACCTGAGCGTCGATCGCCCTGTCCAGGTCATTCCACCGCAGTCCGCCCCTTGCCAACCACAAAATCTTTTTGTGGGGCACTAGCTCCAGGCGCTGTGGGGACAGCTGTTGCCTCACCCTTGTCATAAAGCTTGAGCCCACCATCCAGACTGGAACAAATGTACTATAGTAGCATTTGGCAGTTATTAGTTATTTGCCTTTAGTTCTTGTTAACTAACATGAATAATTATGTCACAGGAAGACGTATATACGACTGATAGCATTCTGACTTCCACCTGCCGTATTGCTGGATGAGATGTGGTGGTACCCCATTGATAGCTGCTGTTGTTGCTGCCCCGATTCGGAAAGAGTGGGAAGAATAACTTTCAGTACCTATTGAGCTGAGGGCCAAGGCCTTTTTTAGGACCGCTTGGAACTGATACCTGGTTAGCGGTGAATGATCAAAGTGGATAAATGCTGGGGCAGGGCCAGATGGGCGCACCTTTAAGTATGCCTTAAGGGCAGGGTGATTTACCTGGTGTCGGCTCTATACCCACTGAATTGCCGTACCCATGTTGGTCGCCTTTGGAGTGTGGAAGGTGGATAGTAGCTTTCTCCGGTTCGCCTGATATACTTACGTTATTGATGGAGCAGCCTGGCTGTGACATCTTAGTTTGAACTAGTTCACTTATTCTAAAGAAGCCAAAGAAGGCTATACAATGGACGGGTCTGAAGAGGCATACCTCGTATGACGAGGAACAAACCTGCGTGAGATTGTTGATGACCACCTTCAACAGATCCAGAGTAATAGGTTTCCTTTGTCCTGGCGCCCTCTTGACTTGTACATACCTGTTATTAGTTTAGTAACCAGGAAATGATTGATACAGTCTTCCATACCTTTAAATTTATGGTTGGCGGATATACCAGCGATATATGTTTTTACTGTGTTGGGAGAATGGTTGGTGACTGACAAATGAGCAATAAAGTTTACGACCTGATCTAGGGGGACTGGCCACGTTTCTGGAAGCTGATGCACCGATCTGAACTGCTGCAGCGCGTTGATGCCTGTCTTGTAAGTCGACCAGGTATTTTCAGATAGTGACTGTAGTAGTAGCCTGTCTACTTCTTGCTTCAGATCTGCCATATGTTGTCTGGAACCGGCGTTGGCGCAGGCTCTGCTTCCGGTGCTACTGCCCGGAAACGATTGAACTGAAACCTTGAGAGTGCATCGGCTATAACATTGGAATTAGTTCCAATGTATTTTGACTTAAACAAAATGTTATAGTTAAGACAAAGGAGGATGAGGCGGCGGAGAAGATTCATCACCCGAGGGGCTTTGGTTGATTGCTTGTTGATGATTGCCACCACTGCCTGGTTGTCACAGTAGAACAGTATTTTCTTGTTCATCAGCTGTGTTCCCCATAGCTGAATGGCGCAGACGATGGGAAACAGCTCCAGAAAGGTCATGTCAAGTGTTGTCCCATCCTTAACCCACTGGTCAGGCCATCTACCGCAGAACCATCTGCCCTGGAGGTAGGCCCCAAAACCTGTGCTCCCTGCTGCATCTGTGTAAAGCTGAAGGTGAGAGTTGTCCACCCACAGCTTGTCCTGAAATACTGATACATTAAAGTTCGTGAGAAATGTAAGCCACATTTGAAGATCCTGTTTTACCCATTCTGTGATTCGAATATGATGGAAAGGTTGCTTACCTTGGCAGAGGAGGTCGATGAGTCTTCGACAGAATGCTCTACCCATTGGGATGGCCCTACACACAAAATTGAGCTTACCAAATTCTTTCTTTGTTGCCTTTGAGTTTGATGTGGTGAGTATGTGCCGAATTTGGGCTGTGATTTCACTGATCTTACCTTCCGGTATTCTCACCTGCATAGCTAGCGTGTCTATTTCGAGGCCCAGAAATGTAAGTTGAGACACTGGACCTACTGTTTTATCCTGGGCGATGGGAATACCAAGCTGAGTTAGCATTTCTAATGCAGACTGCAAATAGGATTGGCATTGTGTTGTGCCCTGCTGTCCCCCCCCGTCAGAAAGTCATCAAGGTAATGCATGATCGGTATTGCTGGGATACGCTGACTGATGCACCATTGGAGAAATGAGCTGAAGGTCTCAAAAATAGCACATGATATCGAGCATCCAAATGGTAAGCATTTATCAAAGTAAAATTTACCTTCGAATTGGATACCCAGCAGTTCGAAATCATCCGGGTGCACTGGTATAATTCTGAATGCTGACTTGATGTCGAACTTTGCAAGCAGTGCTCCCTTTCCCAAGTGCTGCACCATCTGTACAGCTTCGTCGAACTTGGCATAAGAGACGGAACATGCTTGCGGATCTATGTGGTCATTAATTGACCCTCCTTTGGGATAAGACAGATGATGAATTAGACGGAAATCATCGACTTTCTCACCTTGGCATTGTTGTGATTCTGCCTGTTTCTTTGGGATTAGACCTACAGGGGATACTTGCAAGTTAACAAAGGGGATAGTGCTAAAGGTCCTGCCATTCTGTTAAGATCCAGTTCTTTTTTAAGCTTTTGTCTAACGATGTCCCTCCTATCTTTATTGGTTGCGGATTGTAAATTACCTGCTAGCCGACTATGACGTGTACCTTGGAACTCGAGTTGGAAACCAAATGTAAAACCATCGAGCAAATATTGTGCATCCTCTGCGTTTAACTGAGAATAACGACACAACCATGGTGTTAACTTATCTAGTTTGACGGGAGTAGGAGCCAAAGACCTTACCTCTAGTTCCTCTGGTTGACTGCCTTGGGCCATTAAAGCGTGGGCTTGAGCCATTAAAGCGTTAGCTTGAGCTATTGATTGAGAGGGGGGTCGTGCGACCCCCTGACCGCGAAAGCAGGTCGACGCCCCGTGAGCTGTTTCGCCGCACTTGCTGCATATGTGGGAGTACGCGCAGCTGTACTTTTTACACCCATGAGGTTTGTTGAATGCAAAGCATAGGTTAAGTACAGGGTCTGAAACACTTGAAGCAGTCAGCTGACCGAATGTACCACCTACCTGTTGACGCCCCGACTGCGGGATCATGTATTTTAGCCATAGCTCACCATCAAGTTTGTCCGATTGTCGTAGAGGGTCTCTAGCCATCCTATGTCGGAATTGCTGGTCGTATAGACACCAGGCATCCGGTCCACATCTAAGTGCCGCTGAACGGATTGTTTCCATGTACGATAATAGGCTTGGCACTATCCGTAAACTGAAATGTTTGGCAAGGTATATGTTGCCAGCTTCCCAGTGTTATTTTCCTCGTTGGCGCTTTGACAGGTTTAAATAGCACCTTACCTGCAGTATCGGTGACCATAGTAAGAGCTTCGCTCTCCTCGGTGCCCGCGTCGTTGGGTAGAAGTATCCCGATGTCCACATACTCACCTCGCCATACCTTTTCCCTGGTTTGTTGTTTGACGTGTGCATCAATAAACTCTGAGTTGAAGACGAGGGATTCCCCCGACGGATATTTTCATTGGCTGACGTGTTCGGTATTGACACGTCACCGTGAGCCTCGATCTGAAAAGGCGGGTTAACCCCACCTGGTCCGCACGCATCGAGAGAATGTGCGGGAATGTCAGCACTGTCGATGCTACGTTGTTGGCCCATGTTATCGGCCCCCGATTGCCCCAAGAGCGCCCAGATTTGTTGCAGATGCTGCGCTACTGATGCGTTTTGATTATTATGCAAAACGTGATCAGTTTGTTTGGGCGCGGGCGCGGTGGAAGCCAAAATACCAGATGGTATTGACACACAATTATTTATGGAATATTGTAACTCACCGTCCGCTGTAGCGCTTGGCACGATGGGGATCCCGTTCACCTCTCTTGGGGGTGGGGTGACAACTCGTGCCTGGTTGGCCCCTCTGACCAAGCGATGGTTTATGGCGGCTCTTCTTTTCGCGGGCATATCTATCAGATAGATCTATCAACGGTTGTGATAGGAGTATGACTAACGTCAGCGAAGCTATAAGATAGGTCTATCAACGGTTGCGAGAAAGGTATGACTAAATGTCAGCGAATGTAGGATTGAAGGATGAGAGAAAACGTAAAAACGGAGAAAGCGGAGAGCGACAATGCGATGTACCACGGATTGACAGCTGTGCGAAAGTGAAGAGTAGAGACGGTTATGTAATGAAAAAGCAGTGATTACGTCACCACGAGATGGTTACGTAACTTCCGAGGACACGCGCGTGCGATGACGTAGCAGGAAGTAAGTAAAATTGTAAACATAAGATGATATACCTGCAATAAAAACATTTAGTCGCTAGTACTAAATGTAAATACTGGTATAAGATTCACAAGTATACAGTTATAGCTGTCATTGAACCACCTATAGTATCTGATATATCACAAACATAATGGTAAAAGATTCACAAATGTACAGTTCTAACTGTCATTGAACCACCTATAGTATCTGATATATCAGAAACATACTGGTATAAGATTCACAAGTATACAGTTATAGCTGTCATTGAACCACCTATAGTATCTGATATATCACAAACATACTGGTATAAGATTCACAAATGTACAGTTCTAACTGTCATTGAACCACCTATAGTATCTGATATATCAGAAACATACTGGTATAAGATTCACAAGTATACAGTTATAGCTGTCATTGAACCACCTATAGTATCTGGTATATCAGAAACATACTGGTATAAGATTCAGAAATGTACAGTTCTAACTGTCATTGAACCACCTATAGTATCTCATATATCAGAAACATACTGGTATAAGATTCACAAGTATACAGTTATAGCTGTCATTGAACCACCTATAGTATCTGATATATCAGAAACATACTGGTATAAGATTCACAAGTATACAGTTATAGCCGTCATTGAACCACCTATAGTATCTGATATTTCAGAAACATACTGGTATAAGATTCACAAGTATACAGTTATAGCTGTCATTGAACCACCTATAGTATCTGATATATCAGAAACATACTGGTATACGATTCACAAATGTACAGTTCTAACTGTCATTGAACCACCTATAGTATCTGATATATCAGAAACATACTGGTATAAGATTCACAAGTATACAGTTATAGCTGTCATTAAACCACCTATAGTATCAGATATATCAGAAACATACTGGTATAAGATTCACAAATGTACAGTTCTAACTGTCATTGAACCACTTATAGTATCAGATATATCAGAAACATACTGGTATAAGATTCACAAGTATACAGTTCTAACTGTCATTGAACCACCTATAGTATCTGGTATATCAGAAACATACTGGTATAAGATTCACAAATGTACAGTTCTAACTGTCATTGAACCACCTATAGTATCTGATATATCAGAAACATACTGGTATAAGATTCACAAGTATAGAGTTATAGCTGTCATTGAACCACCTATAGTATCTGATATATCAGAAACATACTGGTATAAGATTCACAAGTAAACAGTTCTAACTGTCATTGAACCACCTATAGTATCTGGTATATCAGAAACATACTGGTATAAGATTCACAAATGTACAGTTCTAACTGTCATTGAACCACCTATAGTATCTGATATATCAGAAACATACTGGTATAAGATTCACAAGTATACAGTTATAGCCGTCATTGAACCACCTATAGTATCTGATATATCAGAAACATACTGGTATAAGATTCACAAGTATACAGTTATAGCGTCATTGAACCACCTATAGTAACTGATATATCAGAAACATACTGGTATAAGATTCACAAGTATACAGTTATAGCTGTCATTGAACCACCTATAGTATCTGATATATCAGAAACATACTGGTATAAGATTCACAAGTATACAGTTATAGCTGTCATTGAACCACCTATAGTATCTGATATATCAGAAACATACTGGTATAAGATTCACAAGTATACAGTTATAGCTGTCATTGAACCACCTATAGTATCTGATATATCAGAAACATACTGGTATTCGATTCACAAATGTACAGTTCTAACTGTCATTGAACCACCTATAGTATCTGATATATCAGAAACATACTGGTATAAGATTCACAAGTATACAGTTATAGCTGTCATTGAACCACCTATAGTATCTGATATATCACAAACATACTGGTATAAGATTCACAAATGTACAGTTCTAACTGTCATTGAACCACCTATAGTATCTGATATATCAGAAACATACTGGTATAAGATTCACAAGTATACAGTTATAGCCATCATTGAACAACCTATAGTATCTGATATATCAGAAACATACTGGTATAAGATTCACAAGTATACAGTTATAGCTGTCATTGAACCACCTATAGTATCTGATATATCAGAAACATACTGGTATAAGATTCACAAGTATGCAGTTATAGCCATCATTGAACCACCTATAGTATCTGATATATCAGAAACATACTGGTATAAGATTCACAAGTATACAGTTCTAACTGTCATTGAACCACCTATAGTATCTGATATATCAGAAACATACTGGTATAAGATTCACAAATGTACAGTTATAGCTGTCATTGAACTACCTATAGTATCTGTATTATCACAAACATACTGGTATAAGATTCACAAGTATACAGTTATAGCTGTCATTGAACCACCTATAGTATCTGGTATATCAGAAACATACTGGTATAAGATTCACAAGTATACAGTTCTAACTGTCATTGAACCACCTATAGTATCTGATATATCAGAAACATACTGGTATAAGATTCACAAGTATACAGTTATAGCTGTCATTGAACCACCTATAGTATCTGATATATCAGAAACATACTGGTATAAGATTCACAAGTATACAGTTATAGCTGTCATTGAACCACCCATAGTATCTGATATATCAGAAACATACTGGTATTCGATTCACAAATGTACAGTTCTAACTGTCATTGAACCACCTATAGTATCTGATATATCAGAAACATACTGGTATAAGATTCACAAGTATACAGTTATAGCTGTCATTGAACCACCTATAGTATCTGATATATCACAAACATACTGGTATAAGATTCACAAATGTACAGTTCTAACTGTCATTGAACCACCTATAGTATCTGATATATCAGAAACATACTGGTATAAGATTCACAAGTATACAGTTATAGCCATCATTGAACCACCTATAGTATCTGATATATCAGAAACATACTGGTATAAGATTCACAAGTATACAGTTATAGCTGTCATTGAACCACCTATAGTATCTGATATATCAGAAACATACTGGTATAAGATTCACAAGTATGCAGTTATAGCCATCATTGAACCACCTATAGTATCTGATATATCAGAAACATACTGGTATAAGATTCACAAGTATACAGTTCTAACTGTCATTGAACCACCTATAGTATCTGATATATCAGAAACATACTGGTATAAGATTCACAAATGTACAGTTATAGCTGTCATTGAACTACCTATAGTATCTGTATTATCACAAACATACTGGTATAAGATTCACAAGTATACAGTTATAGCTGTCATTGAACCACCTATAGTATCTGGTATATCAGAAACATACTGGTATAAGATTCACAAGTATACAGTTCTAACTGTCATTGAACCACCTATAGTATCTGATATATCAGAAACATACTGGTATAAGATTCACAAGTATACAGTTATAGCTGTCATTGAACCACCTATAGTATCTGATATATCAGAAACATACTGGTATAAGATTCACAAGTATACAGTTATAGCCATCATTGAACCACCTATAGTATCTGATATATCAGAAACATACTGGTATAAGATTCACAAGTATACAGTTATAGCTGTCATTGAACCACCTATAGTATCTGGTATATCAGAAACATACTGGTATAAGATTCACAAGTATACAGTTATAGCCAGTCATTGAACCACCTATAGTATCTGGTATATCAGAAACATACTGGTATAAGATTCACAATGTAACAGTTCTAACTGTCATTGAACCACCTATAGTATCTGGTTTATCAGAAACATACTGGTATAAGATTCACAAGTATACAGTTCTAACTGTCATTGAACCACCTATAGTATCTGGTATATCAGAAACATACTGTATAAGATTCACAAATGTACAGTTCTAACTGTCATTGAACCACCTATAGTATCTGGTATATCAGAAACATACTGGTATAAGATTCACA
>NW_025964326.1:0-15597 GCF_023055435.1 Haliotis rufescens
TGGGTTTAACTAAAGTGGAAACGTCTAAGACCTGCATCGCCTCAGACTTTCCTCCCACATTTAACTGACACGCCGTAATATAGCCGAAAATGAATATTCACTGCGACTTATTTACCCTATTTGATGTAAACTCCATCATCCATGTTATCTCCAATGTTTCAGTCAATATCCATGTTCGTAGTATGTCCTATGTTGTGGCCACGCCCATGTTCCTGGAACGTCCGTGTTTTTGCTTGGTCCACGATCCTCGACTGCACGTCTATATTTCTACAATGTCCACGTTTCTACAATATCAATGTTTCTACAATGTCCACGTTTCTACAATGTCCACGTTTCTACAATATCAATGTTTCTACAATGTCCATGTCTCTACAATGTCCAGGTTTCTACAATATCAATGTTTCTACAATGTCCATGTTTCTACAATGTCCATATTTCTACAATGTCCATGTTTCTACAATGTCCACGTTTCTACAATGTCCATGTTTCTACAATGTCCACGTTTCTACAATGTGCATGTTTCTGCAATGTGCATGTTTCTACAATGTCCATGTCTCTACAATGTCCAGGTTTCTACAATATCAATGTTTCTACAATGTCCATGTTTCTACAATGTCCATATTTCTACAATGTCCATGTTTCTACAATGTCCACGTTTCTACAATGTGCATGTTTCTACAATGTCCATGTTTCTACAATGTCCAAGTTTCTACAATGTCCATGTTTCTACAATGTCCAAGTTTCTACAATGTCCATGTTTCTACAATGTCCACGTTTCTACAATGTGCATGTTTCTGCAATGTCCATGTTTTTACAATGTCCATGTTTATACAGTGTCCATGTTTCTACAGTGTCCATGTTTCTACAATGTCCATGTTTCTACAGTGTCAATGTTTCTGTTTCAGAACGATGTCTCAGCTTCTATGCTTCATCCTGGCTGCTGTCACTCTCAGTCATTCTACAGGTAAGATCGCTCACTCCAGACAGGTAGACCAATTAGTCCGTGTGGTTCCGTTTGAAGAATTTTACTAAACTGACTTTCTATCAATAGCTGTATTACTGACATTGACAAAAAATGGGATAATGTTCGCGAGAGGCAATATAAATGCACGTGTTGTATTTGGTGTCTATTTTATACCTCTTAATAACAGTCCACAACTACTCAGACGATTATCGGAAATATTTTTATTTCTGAATCGTTTACTTCTGCAGTGAGTGGGTAAGTATGGTTTTACGCCGCTGTTAGCACTTTTCCAGCAATATCACGGCGGGGACACAAGAATGGGCTTCACACATGGTACTCATGTGGGGAATCGAAGCCGGGCTTTGGGCGTGACGAGCGAACTCTTTAACCACTAGGCTACCCGACCGCCTCTTATTTCTGTATTGATTACGTGATATTACAACACCACAATGGCATGATTCTTGTTTCTATCACACTCCTGCTATTTCTCCGTCTTCATAAAATGATGACGTTATATATATGACTTTTCACTACAGCACGTTAATGCTTTATGACATTACATCTGAAAGCTCTTTATTTTTTCTCCATTCAGTTGGTATTAAACTCTGGAACTCTAAGACCCCAAGAAGCAAGACAATATGGCGCGGGAACTGGAACCTGGATACCTCCACATACAGGGGTCAGGAGTCGGTGTCTGCTGAACCAAACCCCGACGGCAGTAACTACAAAGTCAGCGCCATCTTTCTCTCCCAGGGATCCTACGGCCTCACCGATCTCTTCAGTGGAGCTGAGTTCTACTCCACTCCTCTAGAGCCCAGGGAGTGCCTGACACTCTCCTACAAAGTGTGGTTCGATGACAACTTCGACTTCGCCTACGGTGGAAAGTTGCCGGGTCTGTACGGTGGCGGGGTCAACTGTACGGCTGGAGGTGACCCAGACAAGGACTGTTTCACATCCCGCTTCATCTGGAGAACAGGAGGCATGGGTGGAGTGGCACTCTTCACCACATCTCAGCAGACACCCGAGTTCTGTACCACTGAAGGGGTGGAGTGTAATGATGCTTGGGGGCACCGACTGGGCAGCGGAAGTTTCCAGTTCCAGACCGGAACCTGGTACACAATCCAGCAAACTGTTCGCCTTAACACACCCGGCCAGGCTGATGGCTACGTTCGAATCGTTGTTGGGGGTGTCGGTACAGTGTATGACGTCAGTAACGTTGTAATCAGAGAATCCCTGGATGTGAAAGTCGACGGCATTCTGTTTTCCAATTATTTCGGCGGTACATCGTCATGTTCCGGAAGTCCTGTTGATACTCATGTCTACTTCCGGTATTTCGTCCTCAAGGACAACTTCTGCTAGAAATCCTAATGTGCATGTGTTTAAACAACCACAGTGTAACCTCTGTTCTGTTGAAATAAAGAGCATGAACATTGGTCATTCTCATGTCATGATATGGGTTTATTTACACCTTCAACACAGATTGACCAAGTCGTCTAAGGCGCCGCGATTTGCTGTACAGAGTTGCGTCCCTTGGGAACGCCAGAAACCTTTGATTGTGGGTTCGAATCCCGGTTCGCCCCGATTATGTTTCTAGGTTTGTCAGCACTATACCCGTGCTCGTAGGCTTCACCGAGGTTGTTAACATCTGAGACCTGCATCATTTGGGGCTTTCCTCCCACATTAAGCTGACAACGCCGCGATATAACTGGACTAGATTTAAAGGGGGCGTTAAACCCAATTAACTCACTCACTTACACAGATTTACAATACCGTAACACACACACACACACACACACACACACACACACACACACACACACACACACACACACACACACACACACACACACACACACACACACACACACACACAAAGCACACACACAAAAGCACACACACACAAAAGCACACACACACACAAAAGCACACACACACACAAAAGCACACAAAAGCACACACACAAAAGCACACACACAAAAGCACACATCACGGATACGTTTCCGTACTTTTGTGTATCTACGCATTTCGTCCAACGGGCTGTGAAATAAACTTAACTTCGCCGTCTTTGTTTGATGTTCCTGATATGCAACATGACAGCTTGCCTATTTGAAAACTAAGTGATAAAGATAAACTGGACCCGGTGTCAGAGAGTGGAATTTCCCCTCTAGCCTATTCCCCCAATGCAACCAAAGCTGCCTGTCGGGCGCTTGAAGGTTACCAATTCACATTACCATTACCACATTAACTCCTTAGTGCCCATTTACTGCTTGTGGACAGAGGCATGCATGAACAAGATCACTTACCAAAGGTGACGCCGCCATTTTTTCAACTCGTGTTTCAGTGGAAGATATATACGTGAGTACTGTTTCCGTCATCTGTTCATTTACCAACTGATGAGCGGATTCTGTTTAATGCACAGGGTTGTGAACTGCAGGCTATGCTTGCGACAACACTTTTAGGACCTGTACTAATGTCAGCCCTTAGGTTAAATAACTAAAATAACTACTGTGGCTAGCAAAATCTCAGGATGCAAATTCAACAGTCTTGACTCTCTTTACAATCAACGTGTTTTACAGCTTGCAAATAGAATTTTATACCAACCAAATCACTTTTTATACCCTTGTTATGACGTTTTACCATCTGGAAGAAGATATCGTGTACCTTGTTTTTAATCAAATAGAGCCAAATCTTCATTTGTTCCCGTTAGTATTTTATTTTTAAATGATGAACCAAGTCAACCTGTCTCTTAATCATTGTTTAATTCTTATGTGCTAGTGTTAATTCATATTTTATCTTCTTTAATAGTGCATATTTTGTTGCTTTATGTTATGCATGTATGTTCTGTGTGTATGTTTGTATGCATGGAGTGTTATGTAAGTTTGCATGGAGTGCTATGTATGAGTGCAGATATACGTGTTGGTCTGTAATTGTATTGTTCGTAATGAGTGTATGTATACTCTTTTCACTACAAATATAATCCAAATTCCCCTCGGGGTAATAAAGCTTTATTCTAAATAACACTAACGGAGTTCGAACCTGGGACCTCTTGCTCTTCAGCATGATAAAGGCGACAGTGAAATTTTCAGCACCATTAAAACCATAACATTGGTGAACATAATAAATATGTAAAAAGAATTTTATTCATTTTACTGAATACTAATGGAGTTGGAGTTCAAGCTGGTCTATTGCGCCAGAAACACAGGACAAAACTTTGTCCAGAAATTCTAAAATATAACTGTCTTCCACTGTTTTGCTGTTTGTTGATTCCAACACACCCTTAATCACTGCATTGTAGAAAATCACTGACATGAAGTGTTTACTAGTATCCAGCAACAGTTCATAAATAAGTTCTCTGGCATGAATAACAAGTGGCAAGTCGGAATCCTCTGTTTTCAACACTAAACTTGTTATACAGGATTCCTAAAAGCTTGTTTTCAATTAAGACACGTTTAACTCCAATTTCTTTGTCAAATATGGCATGGAAGAAGTTCGCTTTTGCCATTGCTGTTTAGGTTATGTTTTTTAATACTGCATTGAAAAATCTGAGGGATATAGGGGAAATTCTGCAATATAGCCATACTTCCCCTTGTGTTAAGGGGGGAAATCTGACTCTAAAGCGGAAATATGGCTATGAAGTCATTTTTCCCCGGGGGAAATTTAGCTATATAGCCCTTTTTCTGGGGGGAAATTAGACTATATAGCCCCTTTTCCGGGGGGAATTTAGGCTAGGGGGGAAATCCCACTCTCTGACACCGGCTGTCTTTTGGGTATATTATGATTGAGAATCAAAATTCAATTTCAAACACATCCACTTGAAACAGAAATAGCGAAGTACATCATTTGAAACTAAGCCTCAGTAAAGATGGTGACTATACTTAACCGGCGTAATTAATTTTGTATGGACTAAAGTAGCGAATACGGTGTTGTGGTAAAACATCGGGCAATCTCATTTAAGACGAATGCTACAAATTGGTCGAATGAGAATTGTGTTTTAATGAATATGTTAGCCGTGTAAAATATTGCCTCATTGAGAAACTCACTGGCCTGAGATTATTTCTATAACTGACGCTGTTGCCGCGAATAGCTGCAATACTACTAATCCGGCTTTATACAATATTCACTCACTCACTGACGGTGATATTTTGTTTCCAGCTTCCGGACAATTTTATCTTTTCACTATCATTGAATATTTGTACATAATTTCTTTTGTTTAATTATAGTGAGCATGTTGAGGGTTTTAATTTAAAGTACATAGGAAACTGTAACGTCTGGAGAGGACTGTTATCAACAAAGGACCTTGTGTATGTACATAACATAGCATTTTCAAGCTCAAGTCATAAGTTTGCTAAATGCTACTTGGAGAATGAAGAGCATTAGAGAAGCACGACCACAGGACTAATAACGAGCGCATGCGACTTGACCTTATAATATTACGCATGCGCACGGACAGTGTCTAAAACGCGAGAACAAGAGAACGCGAGGTCGTGAGAAAATAAAATGTCGCATTCTCGCGTTCTGGCGATTTCGTGTTTTTGTGGCCTACTTTGACAAGTCGAGATTGCGAAGTTTTGCATGATGTCGAAATGTCTCATTCCCGCGTTGGCGACTTTTGACAAAAAGTGCTATGTTGACTGCGGCGTTAAGCAACATACACTTACTCATTTGCATTTGCAGCGGGACAAGTCGAATGGTCATGGTGACAAATGCACTAGAAACAGGAGATTGTTTAGAGAAACCACAGAAGCGTCTATAAAATACACATATTGCATTTTATTTGTATGTCAGAACGTTATTTTTACAGACAAGTTACGCTGCAAGATTTGTATTGATTTTAAAGCTGTTTGACGTGTATATCAGAACATATAAGTCCATTAATAATGCTTCAGATTCAGTTCACCAAGTGAATGTTCATAGCCATTACATTGTCTGGGTCTTCAAGGGTTTCGCTCAAAAGAAAGCCTTTCTTCACCCAGCAGTGAGTGGGTACCCGGTAGGATGAAATTGTAATATGACTAAACCTTGGTGTATACTCCCAATGGGAATGAGAGTGAAATTTGAGTGCACACTGATCCATCAACATCAAACAAAGTAACTTGCTAAGGGATACACAACATGTTTGGGAGCAGGGCGCCTAAAACAATCTCTTGAGACAAGTTTCGAAATATGAATATGTAAAACAAAAACAGAAAGTGTGTTTCATTGTTTATTTAAATTCAAATAACATCTGGTATACTTTGATTATGTTCACATGATGCCCATTTATTATATTTTTAATGACGATGATGAGGATGTGGAAACTTCGAGGTTGAGAGAAAACACAATTGGGCAGGTTTTAGCAGACGTTGTCCTTGAGGGCGAAATACCGGAAGTAGACATGAGTATCGACAGGACTTCCGGAACATGACGATGTCCCGTCGAAATAATTGGAAAACAGAATGCCGTTGACTTTCACATCCGAGGATTCTCTGATTACAACGTTACTGACGTCGTACACTTTACCGACGCCCCCAACAACGATTCGAACGTAACCATCAGCCTGGCCAGGTGTGTTAAGGCGGACAGTTTGCTGGATTGTGTACCAGGTTCCGGTCTGGAACTGGAAACTTCCGCTGCCCAGTCGGTGCCCCCAAGCATCATTACATTCCACCCCTTCAGTGGTACAGAACTCGGGTGTCTGCTGTGATGTGGTGAAGAGTGCCACTCCACCCATGCCTCCTGTTCTCCAGATGAAGCGGGATGTGAAACAGTCCTTGCCTGGGTCACCTCCAGCCGTACAGTTGACCCCGCCACCGTACAGACCAGGCAACTTTCCACCGTAGGCGAAGTCGAAGTTGTCATCGAACCACACTTTGTAGGAGAGTGTCAGGCACTCCCTGGGCTCTAGAGGAGAAGAGTAGAACTCAGCTCCACTGAAGAGATCGTTGCGGCCGTAGGATCCCTGGGAGAGAAAGATGGCGCTGACTTTGTAGTTACTGCCGTCGGGGTTTGGTTCAGCAGACACCGACTCCTGACCCCTGTATGTGGAGGTATCCATGTTCCAGTTCCCGCGCCATATTGTGTTGCGTCTTGGGGTCTTAGAGTTCCAGAGTTTAATCCCATCTAGTCAGAAGGGGAGAATTGATATAACAATCGTAGGTAATATGCCATTAGTATGTTGTAATTAAGGGAAATCAAAGCATAATAATGTGTGTATGTAAATTTAGTCCGAGCTGGAGGGAGGAAAACATAAAGTTTGTTTAAATATAATATTAAATTCATATACGTGCTGTGAAGTGTCATGTATACAGTTTAAATCATTGTTTTGCTTTATATAAATGGTTTCAAATTCAATGTTAAAATTCACTTTCGCGACGCAAATACCCAAAATACTCAGAATCGGAAAACATATATTTTTTACCTCGCATTAAGGGACACATGATGGCCTCTTAACATTACATTCAGTGAAACACAATCAAGACCGGTTCCTTCCAGGCACATTTTGTAACAGAAATTCAAGAATGAGTTTCGTATATACTTAATACCTACATGGGTTTATATATCTACCTGTACGGGGGTCAGTTATCTTACCTGTGAAATGGCTGAGGGTGACAGCGGCCAGGAGCAGGTATCGGAGCTGAGACATCGTCCTGTAACACTGACGTACCCCAAACATGCGGAACATTATCGGAGTGAAGAACACAACACAACACGTGAAGGACCTACCAAGGACGTATCAGAAACACGGATATTACAGATATATGGACATATGGACAATAACGGACATAAAAAACATAGGCATTAAAAGAATAATACCTTTGTGACATAAACGAAGTGAGTATTGTTTTACGCCGCTTTTCGCAATATTCCAGCTATATAACGGCTAGGGAAACCAGAAATGGGCTTCACACAATGTCCCCATGTGGGGAATCGAACTGAGCCTTCGGCGCACGAGCGAACGCATTAACCACTAGGCTACCCGCCGCCCCCTCATATACTGAGCATAAGACATTGAATATATAGGACAAATTAGAACCTTAAGTGTACTTCAGATACAAAACATTTACAAACGAGCGTAATATTCCAGTCACAGAATCGGAATAAGTGTTGCTGTTATCGAAATATCACTCAATCATAATAGTTATGTTCACTCAGAGAATCGCTGTTATAGAAGATGAAGGTTAGTTGGGCAATATGCGTTATTTAATAAAAAGTGACACTATTCGACTGTGGGTAGCATACCTGTCCAACGCTGTTCCGTTGACGTGGAGTGACGATTCTTCGGATGTGCTGTGCTTATAAACGGGTATTTCTTATCGTCGGATCATTTTGTTTGTGTTGGTAGATAGGATACGTGTACCATTTAATTCACATTTAATTACTTTATCAACGAGTATTATTACATTCAATATTTCCGCGTTCCCTCATGTCACGGTGACCTAGCGAAAGACCACCTGCAGATTTATGCGTAGGCGCGATGATGTCACAAGTGTTCTCCACTTACATTGACATAGTCTCGGGTTGCTATAGCAATGTAGTCAATGTTATATCAGAAAGTACTGCTAGATTGAGTCACTGTACTTACGAAATAACGTTTACCCTACCCCCGTAAGTAGTGCTACAAAGTATCGTTTTGCCATGAGCTATTATAACGTCAAGCTTCATGTTGACGTTTACGTTCATAGTCCACGGCAAAACCATACCGTATTACATACACATGGTGTTAGTGCAAGCTTTATTACTTTTCTAAGATGCTGTGTTTACGACTAACCTTGTGTATGTTTTAGAGATGGGTTTCAAATCAAGTGTGTGATAAGCGAGGCCGTAAATTGAACACACTCTGACAGGGCCTGTGAACACACACAGGCCTCATCTCGTAGAAGCATCAACAGTAATATCAGGGCGATGACATTCCACAACACTTCAACATCTGTAGTTTCAGAATAAACACCAAATACAAATTACCAAACTTTGCTTGTAATGTTCGAGAATACAACCAGTAAGAACACCGCAAAATATATATAACTAGAACTAATCTATTTTGTCTGAAACAGTTTTGTCTGAACCACCTCATACTAACAAAAAAATGAATGTATTTTCAGAGGTATGCTGTAACAAAAACTGCAGTGTGTAGAAAGCGAGTCGGTACGGCTCAGTGATTACAAATATTAGGTACCACTCGGGGTTCGGTGTTAATTAGATGATGAGATGATGAGAGATTTTATTAGGTGGGGGCATTAGGCAGTCGGGTACACGCCAGGCAGATACCGGGGATGAAGCCTAAAGGAAGGTAAGGCTGCCTGATTGAGTTGCACCTGGCGGAGAATGACCAGTCGGAGACTCTCAAATATCCTCGTAACTTCTGGCACGTGTGTGTATGTGTGCTGGACGTTTGAATGTAGATCATTATCAGCATCATGAGACAATGTGGGCTTGACGTCACGTTCTCAGCTGTCTCGCAGTGGAACACAGTTGGAATAAATTAATAATGACAACAAAGAGAATATGTCAGGGAAAACATCAAACTGCAGCAGATCAAATTTAAATCAGAACATGTGTCAGCAGTCGGGGAACAATATGGTAGTACACGCAGGAATGAGTGGAAGCTGTTTTACGCCGCAGCTAAACACATTATTGGATCTTACAAGCATGGAGTACTGGAGGCATAGTCTGATCCACGCATCACTGTATCGCCGCGGAGTTGAAGTATTAAAATAAACACAGAGGAATCACGAGATATCAAAATATTACCTATTTGAATGCAAGTATCTGCAAATTACTGAAATAGACAAGCCCAGTATAATATTAGTTATATTTTTATGTGAGTTTGGGTTTTGTTCCCTAAAAACATTTAACTTCAAATATTTCAAGATCATCGATTCATCTAGGGTTACTACTTTTCGAGATGTGTGCGAAACAAATTATTATTATTTCATGAACTGTCATTTCGGTGGAAAATGTTAAAATACAGGAGTATATTATTCAACAATCTCATTGAAATCAGATCTTAATTCTCGCTGCCGCTAAACAAATATCTGAGGACATCCCATTACGGGTCACGTCAGACCGACCTTTCGCCAACTCTGACCGATCAATGGAAATACTGACATGAAGTCGACATTAGCCAATCAGAAGGCAGCTTTTTCGTGCTTTACGGCACTAATTTCAAATTGGCGACTACGTTTCGAAACATATTTTGACAAATTCTCGCTTAAAATTTTGAAACCTGAACAAAAGAACATTCTCGAATGGCTAATATATCGTCTAGATTGTATAGAATCAGTCGTTAAGTCCGTAACTATCGTTCGGAATACTCCGTTTTAAAGTTTTCGAGGCTGCATGATTAGAAATCACATTCCGACTATCACTTTCATGATCTGGTAAGCGACGCTCTGATTGGTCTGATGAAAGGTCGTTCTGACTGACCCCAAATGGGATATCCTCAGATCTTTGTTCAGCGGTAGCGAGAACTAAGATGTGATTTTAATGAGATTGATTATTCAAAGGTAAATCATATTCTGTCGGATAATCAGCAGCATATTATGTCAGTTCTCAAAGGCAGGGCAAGGACCGCCTCTTGGGCCTGGTGGATAGAGCGCCTGCGACGAGAACGGAAGGTCGGTGGTCCGATGCCCGCTCGCATCATACAAAAAGACTTTAAAAGATGTCACTTGCAGTTGTTACCATGTCTGGAGCTCGGTATTAAGGGGACAAAACAAGGAATAGTCGGCTCGGAGTCAGTAAACTGTGTCTGGATGGGGTAACCGCGGTACGGTAGCTCAGTGGGTTAGTACTATAAAACCGGCATGAGACCGTACTAGAACGTATACAAGCAGCCACATACACACACGGACGCATGCGCGCACGCACGCACGCACACACACACACGTGCATGCACGTCGCTATATGAGTGCAATAATCTTGAACGCTCCTTTAAACCCCTTTTTGAATCATTTAATGTCATAGCGGGGTTTACAAGATATAGCACGTGGTTGTATTGGGGTTTTCTGGTTTTTTTGACACATTTTGAAGGGTTTTCTAGATTTAAAAACAAGAACTGATCGATTTGGAGTTACTGTCACGTGTGTGAGTGAGATATCCACGTTAATCTTCAGCATGGTATCTCAGTAAGCTAGTTCTATAATACCAGCATTAGTCCGGACTAGTACACATGCCCGCACGCACACCCGCACACACACGCATACACCGCACACACACGCACACGCACACGCACACACGAACACACACGCGCGCACACGCACACACACACGCACACACGCAAACACGCACAAACACACGCGCACACACACACGCACACACGCGCACACACGTGTTTAAACCTTATTTTCACCTCACCTTGGGTATTTACATTTAAACTTGAAACATCAATATGAGGAATAAACGTTTTGTCAGTCACGATTCCGAAATATGTTCTAACCACTGCCTTCTTGAAATAACATTAAAAAAGATCATGAATGGACTCACTCATGGAATAATAGTTCAATACATCTATTCTGAAACCAGTATGGATTATACACTATCTAGACAGTTGATGGTGTACTCTAGCCTAAAATATATTGCTCAGCACAAACTACACCATTGAGAAACAATATTTTAGAAAACTTCAAAATGTGTACAGTTAATCTGGACGAACCTTACACAGCCATTCCAATCTTATACTCCCCGCATTGACATTATGTGCGATGAAGGGGTTTACGTCTCACTCGTATAGCGACGTGCATGTTTTTAGTTTGTGGTTGGGACTAAAGTACTCATGGAAATGAAAAAAAACCCTGTTTTGCTGGATTTAATAATCGACACAAAGCATTACGTAGATGTAAATACGAAATAACAAAACAACTAGAAAAGTACTAGTCTGGATTTGCTAGTTTTATCTCAGTGCTCAATACAAAATGTACTTTACAGGAGGTAATTTGTAGGCACTTTCAACATTCAAAAATAAAACTAAGTCAAAATTGACATGGCAGAAACAGGCTGTAGGCATTATGCAAATCAGCCTGGAAAAAAGTTATCAAAACAACAATAAAAATATATAACAGCTATGTTTATGTACATAATAATAATGACATGTAAGTTGTTGTTTGAGAAGGGAATATGTTACTTTTACGTTCTGATATTGTGACGATGATTCACTATCCCACAATGCCACTCACAAATAATTAACCACTGACAAATCACATGCACGTGGGTTTCAAGCACCTGTTTTCACCTGTCGTCAAGGTGTCATAGGTCATGGACATTCACCTTGGTCTACTAACACCTGGTTATGCTCAGTTTCACAATAATCTGTTTTGTTCATATTTTTACACACTTTTACATGTAAAAAGACATAAAAACCTTTGATACACTGTATTTGTGCCAAGGCCCAATTAGTACTAATTGAGTTTTTTTAATATTTATATATTTTGTATATTAACTGCATTTATATAAAATCCGAGATCGAAAAAACAGTTTTTTTTCATTTCCGTGAGTACTTTAGTGCCGGTTTTTAGTGCCAGCCAACTGAATCACCATGCCGCTGTTTAACATGCATACCCCACTCAGACACAGTGTACTGACTCCTGGCCGATCAGTCCTCTTTTTAGCCCTTTAATGCCGAGCGCGAGACAGGGTAACAATAAGTACCATCTTAAAACCGTATTTTTGTATTCGCGGGCGGGGATCGAAATCATGAAATCCGATATCCTGACAGACGCTCTTGCTCACTAGACCACGGAGGCGCGATGACATAATATGTCAGACTGAGCAGGTGCATATGAATTCTTCATGACGTCGCCATACATGTGGTCTTTCAGGTCATCGTGACCTGCGGGAAACTGAATCAATGCATCCTCTTTAATAAAGTAATGAAATATAGATAATACGGAGTTCACTTATCACTTATAAACAAATAAAACGATCCTACGATAAGGTGTAGTCGTTTATAAGCAGGGCACATACGTTGAATCTTCACTCTACACGGCGTCAACAGAACAGAACGGAACAGAACGGAACAAACCAAGGTATGTTATACTGTCAACTACGGTTATAACGAACTCAAAGGGACCACTAATTTGAATTCGTTATAACAGTAGTTGGTTATTAGCAGATGTACAACATATATACACAAAAAGGACGGTCGTTATAAGCGTGTTCGTTATAAACGTAGTTTACTATATATGGTTGTATTTCCAGATGTTGTACAATGATACGTGCCACCTGTTTATATGCCAAACTAATCGCCGTTTCTGGATGTCGGCTAGAACTGACTTACTGAGTGAAGACATTTGTTTTATATACGGAAACTACAGCAATGACACGTTCATATGATTGTTGAATATATAAACAATTCCGATATAAGCCATTAGTGCCGATAGAGCTATTGCAATAAACTTGTCTATGTTAGTGTTTCTGTCAGTGTTCTATTTCTTATGGGGGCACGAGTGGCCCAGTCGCCCAGAGGCACCTCAAATGGCTGTATAGTAGCGTCATTTAGTGTACCAGAGACCTTTGATCGTGGGTACGAACAAGATTCGCCAGTATTATGTTTCAAGGTTTGTCAGCACTATAACCGTATGCATGGGTTTAACTAAAGTGGTAAACGCCTAAGATCTGCATCACCTCAGACTTTCCTCCCACATTTAACTGACACGCCGTGATATAGCCGAAAACGATATTCACTGCGACTTTAGATCAACTCTATTTGATGTAAACTCCATCATATATGCTATCTCCAATGTTTCTGTTAATATCCATGTTCGTAGTATGACCTTTGTTGTGGCCACGTCCATGTTCCTGGAATGGCCTTGTCCATGATCCTCGACTGCACGTCTATATTTCTACAATGTCCATGTTTCTACAATGTCCATATTTCTACAATGTCCATGTTTCTACAATGTCCATGTTTCTACAATGTCCACGTTTCTACAATGTCCATGTTTCTACAATGTCCACGTTTCTATAATGTCCATGTTTCTACAATGTCCATATTTCAACAATGTCCATGTTTCTACAATGTCCATGTTTCTACAATGTGCATGTTTCTACAATGTGCATGTTTCTACAATGTCCATGTTTCTACACTGTCCACGTTTCTACATATCCATGTTTCTACAATGTCCATGTTTCTACAATGTCCATGTTTCTACACTGTCCATGTTTCTACAATGTCCATGTTTCTACAATGTCCATGTTTCTACAATGTCCATGTTTCTACAATGTCCATGTTTCTACAATGTCCATGTTTCTGTTTCAGAACGATGTCTCAGCTTCTATGCTTCATCCTGGCTGCTGTCACTCTCAGTCATTCTACAGGTAAGATCGCTCACTCCAGACAGGTAGACCATTTAGTCCGTGTGGTTCCGTTAGAAGAATTTTACTGAACTGACTTTCTATCAATAGCTGTATTACTGATATTGACAAAAGGAAAGGGGTGGGATAATGTTCGCGAGCGGCAATATAAATCCACGTGTTGTATTTGGAGTTTATTTTATACCTCTTAATGGCAGTCCACAACTACTCAGACGATTATCAGAAATATTTTTATTTCTGAATCGTTTATTTCTTCAGTGAGTGGGTAAGTATGGTTTTACGCCGCTTTTAGCAATATTCCAGCAATATCACGGCGGGGACACAAGAATGGGCTTCACACATGGTACTCATGTGGGGAATCGAAGCCGGGCCTTGGGCGTGACGAGCGAACGCTTTAACCACTAGACTACCCCACCGCCTCTTATTTCTGTATTGATTACTTGATATTACAACACCACAATGGCATCAATCTCGTTTATATCACACTCCTGCTATTTCTCCGTCTTCATAAAATGCATGACGTTATATATATGACTTTTCACTACAGCACGTTAATGCTTTATGACATTTCATCTAAACGCTTTTTATTATTTCTCCATCCAGTTGGTATTAAACTCTGGAACTCTAAGACCTCAAGAAGCAACACAATATGGCGCGGGAACTGGAACATGGATACCTCCACATACAGGGGTCAGGAGTCGGTGTCTGCTGAACCAAACCCCGACGGCAGCAACTACAAAGTCAGCAGCATCTTTCTCTCCCAGGGATCCTACGGCCTCACCGATCTCTACAGTGGAGCTGAGTTCTACTCCACTCCTCTAGAGCCCAGGGAGTGCCTGACGCTCTCCTACAAAGTGTGGTTCGATGACAACTTCGACTTCGCCTACGGTGGAAAGTTGCCGGGTCTGTACGGTGGCGGGGTCAACTGTACGGCTGGAGGTGACCCAGGCAAGGACTGTTTCACATCCCGCTTCATCTGGAGAACAGGAGGCATGGGTGGAGTGGCACTCTTCACCACATCTCAGCAGACACCCGAGTTCTGTACCACTGAAGGGGTGGAGTGTAATGATGCTTGGGGGCACCGACTGGGCAGCGGAAGTTTCCAGTTCCAGAACGGGACCTGGTACACAATCCAGCAAACTGTCCGCCTTAACACACCCGGCCAGGCTGATGGCTACGTTCGAATCGTTGTTGGGGGCGTCGGTAAAGTGTACGACGTCAGTAACGTTGTAATCAGAGAGTCCCCGGATGTGAAAGTCGACGGCATTCTGTTTTCCAACTATTTCGGCGGGACATCGTCATGTTCCGGAAGTCCTGTTGATACTCATGTCTACTTCCGGTATTTC
>NW_025964327.1:0-15061 GCF_023055435.1 Haliotis rufescens
AACTTCGAACAAGGATACAAGGCACGAACTGGTTTCGAATCAGTTTACCAATTTCACTTGTTCGAAATCTAGAAATGAGCCAAAACAGTACTATCATATTGCGGGTTGAGTGTAAACGCTGTAATCGGAAAACAAGACTTATGCTTCCTCAGATGTCGAAGAAAAAGTGCAAGAGAAATAAGAAGAGAAGGAGTAAGGGTAAAAAGGGAGGTAAGCATGGCAGGAAGCCAAAAGCAATGGGTCGAAAACGCGGTTGTGGTACGGCAAGAAACTACCCCCCTACAGTGTCCACTCAAAGACTTCCTTTCATGATAATAGAGCAGCGATATAAGAGTTTTGATCGACGGAAGCGGTCTCTGTCGTGTAACCCTTCCGATCTCACATATAGGAATGGAACAGTCACAAGCAGCAGATGCTGTAGAATGTCCACGTATGTAGAATTTAGTGATATGGAACTAGACGATGCCATTGTAACCCCTGGCGGATACGATGCCTCAAGGTGTATCGGTAGATGTTCCAGAATGCGTCGCAACCGGAACCGGCGGCGGAGAGGCCGGAACCGGAACCGGAACCGGAACAAACGGTCACGTGGAGGAAAATCTAGGAAAGGTAAATGCCGTGCCGTTGAAACATCTCCACTGAGTGTGTGGCTCTTTGACGAAAACCATGACTTAGTACGGGCAGAATTGCAAGATTTAGTTGTGAGAAATTGTGACTGTCGGTAATGCAAATAGGCCTATGTTTAAAATTACGGTATTAATAGATAAAGGAGTCCACCCGTGGACTGATCAACCTGCGACAATGGGTTTCAGCCACACAAAAATGTTTGACTCGAGTAGAAGCCAAATGGCGCCTGACCAAGACATGTCGTCGAAATGTTAACCGTCACCGATGATGTCATGTATTTACATTACTGCTGCTAGTTCTGTGGTCGTGGCCTTGTGGCTGCCTGGAAAGTGGTACTCGAACCGAAAAGGTTCCATGCAACTTAAGCGTGAACACCAGTTACTATAGCCGATCTGGTAAAGGACTCAAGGGGCTGCTCGTCCAAATGCGCATGCTTAAGAGACAATGCCTCAGTTACCAATGTTTAATAACTGTCCTTGACATTGGCAACCTAGAATTCCCATGTGTTTCATCCATATCAACGTGATGAAACCGCCATCTCTGTTTTTGCCATTGTAAAATGTCTTAATGTTGCCATGCAGGAGGGTCATTGTCAGCGTATAACATGGAAGGTTGTCTCAACTGGAGTATCTTTGTAGTAAGAAGAAGAAAAGAGACGAATGTGTTTGTAAACATCTCTAGAATCTGTCACACATGATGTTATGTATGTTATTGTTATTGACTGACACTGTTTTTATGGTGGTTCGCATCAACTGTCGATATTGTCATCACACATTGGTGACGAGATGATGACGTTTGGTGACGTGGAGAATGATTAAATGTTTGCTCGAATGTATAACATGAGTGTTATCCCTTGTTGGTATCATTTTGGCGGCGTAGCGGGATGGAGGTCATCAGTAGTACCTTGATTTATAAGAAAACTTCCGGATCTCAGCAATCCCAATGACCTTGAAAGTAAGTAGTGCCAAATACCAAGGGACGAGGTATGAAAAAGGGACATTTTCTGTCTGCTTGAAATTTGTGTTCTGGACATACATATATTTGAAAATAAAATTGTTCATGGTTTTAACTTTTAACAGAATGAAGGGGGAAACTGAAACAGGTCGCTTTTGAAGATTTCAAAAGGTCTTTCACATGTTTCCCCATAAAAAAGTCCTTGACCGGAGGTGTTTTTTTGCTCTGTGTCTACACCAGAACCACGGACTTGTTCTTATATGTAGTACGTTTGCAGTTTGAGCGTAAAAAAGCGTCATTTTTCTTTGATTCAAACCTTTCTCTGTCGTTCACGATATTACTCTTTAGTTCACGATGTTTTGAGGCAAACATTTTCAAAGCCTGAACGCTAGTTGTCAGTCATTTGAACACATAAATTTCACAGAAATCATTCAACAAACAAATTTTAAATTGTTTATTTTAGTTCAGTCAAGTAGTTACCTTTTCTCACCTCGTCCCTTCATATCTAGAAGTGTGCCATTGCGCCTCCTAATATTTGGTTTGTAAGTTGTACTTATGTCTCATTGCCAAGGTTGAGGTCGATGATGGCTAGTGCACTTGTATAAATACAATAACAGGACAGTGAGCGGGTTTATACAACACGCGCCCTGGAAGAAAAGGAGAAAGTTTGAAAGCGCATTTTTTGTGAAAATTTATTGGAATTTATTGCCTGAATGTCAACCCCTTATAGAATGTATGACTGGCAGATACAGAAGCTGTTCATGTGAGACACATGTGGTCATCTCAGCTCGTGTTGTGTCATTGATGAGATATTTGCCTATCATTAATATCGTATGTGTATTTTTTGCTTACCTCGTTGTAATCTGTGATATCCATGATCATCATTCCTTATGTAGTTGTATTACACTTATATTTATTATCATTACATAATTAATATTGTTTGACGAACATCGTGAAAACCTCCATGGAGGTCCCCAGCATCACTTACTGGTTGTAAGAGACGAGTTGATGAATGGGGCGGTCAGGCTTGGCGACACGGTTGATAGGTGTCATCGTTCAGTCCGTTTTATCTTTGTGGTGTGGATCATTATAAGAACAAGGATTATTTACATGCCGCTGTCATAGACCTGGAATGTTGCTGAGAAACAAAGAAACTTAAAAGCATATTATTCTTGAGATTCAACCAAGCATTCTTACCATAACTTTTATTACCATTTCTTTTATAACATGCCTCTTCTGTCCGATTTTCTCATAAGCATGTACATGTTTACAGATGGCAATTGTAAGGTACCGTTCATTTAATAGTCTTGGGTGACTATTATTTCTTCTGTCACTGAGTCAATACATATGTTTCTTTGAAAGAAGTTGTAATCTTTTTATCAAAGACAACCAGTCAACATTTTTCATGAAACAGGAGGGAAACTATTTTCTAGAACAATTGTCAGCACTAATTGTAATGTTAAACACACTGATTTGTAAAAAGAACATTATGTCCATTCATCAGTTGAGCAGGAATTGTTTATAAACACTCCATGAGTCCATGGGGGATAGTTTAAGTCTAACGCCACCTTTGGCAACAAAACAAGATCGCAAAATACTTATTCATGAAACTGTTTCTTAAAACGCTTAATACCATTGACATAATACTGGGTTAAATTATCAAAAGGTAAATGGTATTGCTAATAACCGCAAGCAAACATTATTATTATGTTGTTACTTCTTTCAATTTTTTTTATCAAAAGTAGATAAACCATATCATTAGACACATCGTGTCTGTAGAGGTTTGATACTACGGGCCTCCATCATCAACAAATGCCTACGGCCGCATTCCGGAGCAGTTGTCACTCGTGTCTATTCGAAGTTAAAAGGGCCCTACTCGATGAATGAATTTTAAGGCAGTGTCAGAGTGATAGTTATAGGACTGTGGCAAATTTTGCACGAGCCATATTGTAATCTGACGGCTCATTGGCCAGAGCACTTGCTGGAATCTGTCCGTTTCTTGATTCGTTGGTTAAAATAGCGACAGTACTATAAAAGCAACCGTATGTAACCACGGTAACTGGGGGAACATAGTGGACCAAACCCGGGAGGTATTGACGATGTGAGGCGGTGAAAATGCAACACAGACATTCAACATGTAAATCTTTACAGTGTTATACACAAACTCACTTTCGAGACATAGATTTTATTATTTGCTTATATTAAAGATGTACCAGTAATTGGTAACACCGTCCCAACAGCAAGAACATATTCCATTATCCTAGAGGGTAATTCGTTCGCTTGTCGCGCAGAAGCTCCGGGTTCGATTCTCCAAACGCGTACCTTGCAGAGCAATGTGGTCTTAATGCTCCCGTGAATCTAATCCAAACGCTGTTGTGAGATTAAATTAATTTCCAATTCTGATAAGGCCATTAAAGACTCAATTAAATACACTATCAAGTTTAATCTGAATAACAAATTCACGGTAGTGTCATTCGGGATCCCGTTATGACAAGACGGTTCTGATGATACGAAATAACAAGGTCTTTGGTAAAATATACTGCAGTGCGCATAACTAGAAAAAAGGATGAGTTACTGAGTGAAGTTAAATATACAACTTAGTTTGCAAATGTCATGGAACTCCTCAAAATACGTCATAAATCATAAATATATATAATAGATCAAATTATATATCATAAATCATAATTACATCACGCGTTATTCAAAACATTTTATCATTATAACTGAAATACCTCAATTTTCGTCTTGTCAATGTGTTAAGTAGTTCACATAGCGTTATAGTCACTTTAGGATAGATGACAAGTGATAGATTCATCAGGTACCAAGTTCCGGGTACATGAAGTCCCATGTTGTTGGTCAAGAAGCACGGGGTCACTTAGCGGCCATACACACTAATGTCAATAAATGCACAGCATTGAAAGTCATGTTTGCGCTCTCAAATTCTTCCGGATACTTCATCATTGGCGTAAGGTTTCTGGGGGGCAGGATTCCGCCCAGAAGCCTTTCCAAATGATTGGCAAACACTTTGCAGTGCATTTTGTTCAATTAATTATGAAACAAAAGGCATCCAAAGGTTTCCAGAAGAATTCCGGAAAACGGAAACCTGTCTTTTCACGCTGTGGTGAATCCCAGATAACACATCTAACATATCTTTCTAGAAGGTTCTAAGTAAACGATGAACTAAACGCTGAATAATGCTGACAAAGCTACTGTTTAACTGTTAAAAGGGTCGGTGCAACGAGGTCGGGTGCCAACAATAGGCCAGGTTCTAGGTTTTGCATTTAATACCAGCACCACTGTCAAAGTAGCTGAGGCTGCAAATTTGCTTGAGTCTAGTGCCCCTTTAAAAGTCAGCATAAGGGTTAAGGCCTCTTTCCTTTATGGATGACACCTCTGTCGTAAACCTTACAATGAACTAAAGTTGCATCCCGTAAGTCATTGTTACAACAGCGTCTAAATACTCGCTATAATTCAGTTAAAGTCAGAATGAACATAATTTAAAACAGCATGGATGTTTAAATTTTACTCTTTCAAACTTTCATTTTAAGGATTTTAATATATGCAACAGAACCATTTCTGTAAGCATAAGACAGCTTTGCTTAAAGCACAGTCTAGATATATCTAAATACTGAATATTTTTTGTGCTCTTGTATTAAGCCGATCTGAAAGGTTTTTTCGAAGAATTTTTTTTTTTTAATTTTAATTTTAATTTTAGAGATTAACAAGTTGAATTTGTCGTTTGTTGTTTCACTCGTGATAGATACGAATAAGGCTTGATCATGTTCAATAAAAACACCGTCGTAAAATTGTACCTATTTATCAACATATCAGTAATTGGATCTATCGGTGTGAGTACGTAAGGGCATACATGAATGTCATACAACAATTTTGCATTTATTTGACCGGGTCACCTAAACATGAATAGATGATGTGCTATGACGGACTGACAATACATGTTTTGTTTCACGTTACACGTGCGCGTCATGGGTATATTTGGCAATGCATTTTATTGCTCAAATAGTTACCTAATATCCCACCTACACTAGTTTTTACAATGGTCAGCTGACATTATCAGCAACTGTTGGTTCTCTGTGTCATCGTTATATATACACGAGGAGGACAATGGTATATTTGGTTTTGCGGCTGTTAAATTGATTTTAATTCACAATGTCCAAGAGTTCAAAAACTTCATGAAATCACCACGTTGACGTAGTATGAGGTGTGCGAATTATTTATTTATCGTTATTTGACGTGAGATAAACATTGAATGTTGTGGATATGCACGTGACATTGACCATGATGTTATTTGCAAATCGTCATTGTTTCATTGTTGAGAAAAAGAAGGAATTGTTCATGTCCATGTTATCAAATTGTTTTTATATTTGTCAGCCTATAGAAAATAAAATTATTGTATTTCCTCTGTCTAGATTTGTTTATTTTCAGTAAAATAGAGAATCTCACCCGAGTGTCTTTTGATATATATATTTGATGTCAAAAGACACGAGGGTGAGATTTTATTTATCATCCAACATCATTCTTCCAACTTTTTCAGTTTGTAGACAGTTATAAGCAGTGTCTTCAGTGTAAAGAGTACTGCAAACAGCTTCAGTAGCAGAGCCATTAGTGATGTCATTTGATTGTGACGTCATGTAACCTATGACGTCACGCTGGTCTGCAAAGCATTGTGATGTAATTTCATTGCAGCGATATCTACAGTGTAGATATCGCTTGATCTCATCCAGGCGATATCTCCTGTGGGAGCCAGTTTTGGATGATAATAGGGGTTATAACGCGAGCGTGTTTGGGGATGGCTATTGCCCTCGCAAAATTGTTTCGCAATTGAGATCGCCAAAAGTGCCAAAACTCGTAAAATACCCCAGCTACGTCACAGTAAGACACTGGTTTGACCCCAACCGATATCGTTTTTATCCGTTGGCTTTATCCTGCCGAGAAACCCACCCATTATATATATGATAAATAGGCATACCTCTATTCCACTAACAGCTATATTCATCGCCTGTATTGCATTGCTATTTGTGGGCTTCGTAGTTTTGTTGTTAAAAACCTCACTCAGAAACTACCTACACAGTCTAGGTACCATGACGTGCAATCAACCAAGTCACCGAACCTGAGTCCCGATCAGTTCAGTCGCCTCTTACCATCAGCATAGGTTAAAGGTGCAACACGTCAGCGACCTGTTTGTTTGTTTGTTGTTTAACGCCGCACTCGACAATAGTCCGGCTATATGACGGCGGTCTGTAAATAATCGAGTCTGGACCAGACAATCCACTGATTGACATTATGAGCAGGGATCAACGCAAGTGGGATGAGATGATATGCATCAACCAAGTCAGCGAGCCTTTTACGGCAGGCATGGTTTGCTGAAGACCTATATTCTATCCCGGATCTTTCCGGGTCTCAGCGACCTACACTCTTAAAAAAAAGAAACGCACAGTTAAAAAATAAGGATATTTATTAAGCGGAAGAAAAAGTATATACACAGAATATGCGTCAATACAATCAAATGAAATTAGACACAGTGATCGACAAAAGCATTGTCGTCATTGTCAGCATTAATTCAGTTCAGTCATTGCACATGTGTAGCCACAAGGGGGTGTCATGGTCAGTACCTGGTCACACCACCTCTTGCAGCCGTCACTGCTCGACACCTCCTTGACAGAGATTGCATAAGTCGTCGGATTTTTTCGTGGGGAATTCTTCGCCATTCCTCCTGTAAGGCGTTGGCGAGTTGTGCCAGTGTGTGGGGACGCTGGTGACGTGGACGGACGCGTCGATCAAGTTCGTCCCACAAAATTAATGTTCAATCGGGTTGAGATCAGGCGATTTGGACGGCCATGGAAGGACATTGATGTTCTCATTAACAAGGAAATTAACTGTTGCACGTGATGTGTGGGGCCGAGCGTTGTCATGTTGGAACAGCTCCCTCTGGCGGTCCAAAGTTGGGAGGAGGTGAGGGCGCAGAATTTGGTCTATGTATCGATTTGCTGTAAGATTGCCCTGGACAACCACTAACTGTGATCTACCCGTGTAGCATATGGCTCCCCACACCATGACAGTCCCTCAAAATGACATGACAGTTCCGGCGCAAAACGTTCATGTCGACGTTGGTATACACGTTGTGTTCCATCCCGTCGTTGAAGAAGAAAACGTGACTCATCGCTGAACCAAACGCGTCGCCAGTTCCTGAGATCCCATGCCTGTACTCTGTTGCACCACCGGACACGTCGTTGACGGTGTAGACGTCGCAAGACAGGTCCAACTTTTGGTCGTCTCGCTTGAATTCCCATTTCCTTCAGACGATTTCTAATGATTTGGTCGGAAATTCTTCGCATACTTGTCCTGCAGTGTCCGTTGCTGTAGCAAATCGATTCCGAAGGTGATGCAACCGGATGTACCGATCCTGAGCAGGGGAGGTCACTCTTGGTCTTCCACTTCTGGAATGATCTTGAGTCGAATTAGTGCGGGTATATCGATCCCATAGTCGAGATATGGTGCTTTGGTGAACGTTGAAGTGTCTTGCAACGGCAGACTGGGACTCCCCTGCTTCCAAACGTCCAGTGGCGATATTTCGGTCAGCTGCGGTTAATCCTATCATGTTTCGATCTCCGTTCACGTCAGAAAATTCGTAATGAACTGATGAATTTTGCACGGTCTTTTATAGTCAGTGTCTCTACGCTTGTTTCCAACATTTGGCACGTGCATTGTGCTGAAAACTTTTTCTGAAAGTAATTTCCATGTATCCTTTGCATTTTTGCTGATAAACGTTTACAAAAAACATTTTGAGATGTGTTTGCGCGCAATGCACAACACAAATGACATGATTAACGGGAATCAAACATAAGAATTGTCTTTATGACGATTGCTGGGGGAAAAAATCTAATTGGTATTCTCAAAACACCAATGCGTTTCTTTTTTTTTAAGAGTGTATGAAAACGCGCCGGGATGTGTCTGTAACATTGATAACAACTTTCTTACCTACTCAGTCGTATCATCCCGAGGCAAGACGAGGCAAGTCCACTTTCCACCCTTGCCGAACTAGGCTGGAATTTCCAGGCTCGATCGTAGCGCCACCAGTGGCTATTACGAGTTATGTCCCTTCTATGTTCCTCCTATTGACCAATCAGATTCCATTTCTCATATCACTTGCATTTGCTTCAAACAAGACGCTCAGTCAAGACGATCTGATCGATAATCAAGATCTATATTGTAATAAAACGGGACTTACCCCGCGAAGTGCATCAACTCACGTGAGCACCTTGATTAAAAACATGAAAGAATTTGCAACTCTCGAAGCCCAGCTGGCAGTACACATGCTTTGCAAATCCTGCAGTCGACCGAAATCTGCACGTTGAAATCCATGTTGTTTACGAAACGGATGTCTAGTTCGTTACGCGATTTTGATTGGACTATGCATAGACACAAGCCAAAATGTAACTCCATAATTGCAGCCTAGTTCGGCAAGGGTGGAAACTGGATTTGTATAGTCAGTTCACGCCCTTGCCTCGGGAAGATGTCTCACTGGTTGTGAAGAACGTAACACTGAAGGAGACAGCTTCCAAAGTAGCTACTTAAAGCTTGAGTCGGGACTATTCGCCTGTACTGCATGGAGGGATCGTGACGTGACTGGGGGAATATTAGTGACTCCGTTGACAAACAACATCCATGTACTCTCTTACACTTGCACAACCAGTAACATCATGATATCACAGTGATACAAAGTGGCGGGTACGAACGGATCGGACCATTCAAGAGTTTCGTTGCTTATGCGTGCTCTTATTCGATGTTCGTTGGTTCGAATCCCAGAAAACGATCCTTGGTTTGTCTGTACCGTGTACGTCCTACTGGGTTTCACATCAGGTTATACTCCTACACACAGATGACACAGATGCCGCCATATAACCAATGCGAATCTTTGAAACGTTTTTTAACACCGCACTCAGCAATATTCCAGCTATATGACGGAGGTCTGTAAATAATCGAGTCTGGGCCAGACAATCCAGTGATTGGCATCATGAGCATCGATCCACAAAATTGAGATACGATGACATGCATCACCCAAAACAGGGAGCCTGACCACCCGATCCTGTTTGTCGCCTCTTACGACAAGCATAGTCGCCTTTTAAGGCAAGCATGGGTTGCTGAAGACCTATTCTATCTACCCCGGATCTTCACGGGTGTCCACAGAAAAGAGAATAATTGGATTGAGGCGTGCCAGTGAAGGAGATATAATTGTATGGGTATCATTGTTACTTGCTATGAGGCCATGTCCACATTCAAACATTTTAACCCCGAAATCCAGATTAATCAATAAATCATATTGAAACACACAGTGTTTAGTTTTCAGTAAAGGGGCAATGTCGAATGTCTTGAAACAGTTCTGTCTCTGTTCTTGAATGTGGAATAGTGATGGAACCTGTCAGAAGTTCGGTGTTCTCTATAGGTATCTTGGTTAGTAGATAAGACGCAGGCCAGGTCCTGACAGGCCTTGAATCGCTCTCGTGGCGCTCGTTGATTGGTACAGCCAGCCTTCGAGAAACTGCACCATCCTGAAACTTCTCGAGCGATTCAGTCTGTCTTGTTTGTAAACAACAAGGGGAGTAAACTTAATTTGCACTTAGTGCCGACATACACTCCCTGTGTCATACGTTGTTTGATCAAGGTTGCAACATGTATAACCTCAGAAAAACTATCAAAACGTTTTATCTTAGTCATGTGTAAGACATTTCCAAATGTGACGAATCAATGACAAACATTTTGTCCGATGCAATTCCCTGTTTGACTTGTACAACATGTTCCCGACATAAAACGTGTTTGTGACGGGTGCTACCATCGGGTGAGGATACACTTACCTTTTCGCGAACACCTGGTGTCATCACGATTTGATAGTAATTCATAATTATATAATTTTTTTAATTTGAAGTTTACACGATATACGGCTTTTCCATTGGACGAGAGGTCGGTCACATGACCGCGAAATTGACGTTCATAAGTGTATGAACGACACAATTTGACGTTCATACGTTTTTTACGAGTTGGTGTTCTTGAAATGACGTAAACACTGACGGACTACTTCCACATTCCTAGGGAAACCCCTAGGAATTCCCTAGCCCGAAAACATACATAAGCGTTCTTTCTGATCATTTAGAACCTGTATTCTTGGTCTCAGCGTTCAGTTTACATTGAGAAATGTCAGAGAGCGTGACTGCATGACTGTTCACGAATATCCTCGCTACGGCCTATCCTAATGAACAAACGAAGAAATTTCTATTTTACTCCGCGATATAGCTTGTTGTAGTATGGCTGTCAGTGTAAACATGAAGTCACACATACTAAATAAAATTGTGTTTAGATCTTGGCCTCCATCCTTGGATGTAAGAAATTGTGATAAAAAAATTGTAAGAATTGACTTTCACTTTGTGTGAGTTCATTGGAGTATGAACCTTCATAGAGTGAGGGCCAAACATTGTATGAACGTCGTCGCAGGCTCCGAAGGTTCATACTCAAATGAACCTGCACAAAGTGAAAGTCAATTCTTTATTATCATCCAATATCAATCTTCCAACTTTTTTAGTTTGTAGACAGTAATATGCAGTATCTAAGTGTAAAAGGTGCTGCTAACAGCTTCAGTAGCCATTAGTGATGTCATTTGATTGTGACGTCATGTAACCTATGACGTCACACTGGTCTGCAAAGCATTGTGATGCAAATTCATTGCAGTGATATTTCACCCAAGCAATATCTCCTGTGGGAGCCAGTTTGGGGTGATAAATTGTATATTAATATCACAAGTCAAGTCATTCCCTTATAACGTTCAAACAGAATGATGTTAGAAAATGTTTTCTAAATAAAACAGAAGATATTTAATGATTGAATATAAATGAAAAGGTATTCATATGAAAGGTGGCTGATGGGTCCCATGGATTGTACAGAGAGTTAAATTTTGATGAGCGAAAAACCAAACTTAAGGAAAGCTTCTCACAAACATAAATACGAGAAATGTCGATCCATGATGTACTAGCGCTGAAACAAGCAGATTCGGCACAAATCTCAGCAGACACCATAAATATCTAAAACAACCAAAGGCACTATATTTTATGCATAAAGTAATGATTTATGCCCGGATACCAAACCTGCTTTACGGAACAGAAGAATTGCATCAATGTAATACATAGGAGTGTAAGTGGAATATTGTGTAACAATATTGTCTGTGGGGTGAGGGCAACTTCTTGTGTCGTACGTCCAATGGAAATTATATCTAATCACAACTGAATCGCTAAACGGTGATACTAAACGCGTCTGGGAAGTTGGGGAAAGTTAATTTGATATTTCAAGAAACATGGACAGCGGACATTCCAGACAGTCCTTTGACAAATGGAGCCGCCTGTAGACCACCTCCTTTTTTTCTGGACAGTAATTTCAGATGACAAAGGTCATACCATATTCAAGAAGAAGAAGCTAAAGAACCTTCCAGATACCAGACAGTTATTTATCCATGCATGACAGGGTTTGTAGTGGGCCGCTGACGTACAGCTTGGCACGATTACTGACTGACTGAGTATGGTTTTACGCCGCTTTTAGCAATATTCCAGCAATATCACGGCGGGGGACACCAGAAATGGGCTTCACACATTGTACCCATGTCGGGAATCGAACCCGGGTCTTCGGCGTGACGAGCGAACGCTTTAACCACTAGGCTACCCGACCGCCCCCTTGGCACGATTAAAGCTGGACTTAACTTATTATAATTACTAAGTAAACCATCATCTTCGTTCGGTTATAATTACTTGATGAAAATATTATGTCATTTAACCGTAAAATAAACATCATTTTCTCTTTTTTAAAACTCAAAATTCGTCATAAGAATTATGAAAACGGAAAACAATTATGAATTTATGCCCCGGAATATATGTACATTATATATATATGTGTGTGTGTGTGTGTGTGTGTGTGTGTGTGTGTGTGTGTGTGTGTGTGTGTGTGTGTGTGTGTGTGTGTGTGTGTGTGTGTGTGTGTGGTTGGGTGGGTGGGTGTGTGTTTTGGTTGTGCGTGCGTGCGTAATGTGTGTGTGTGTGTGTGGGGGGGGGGGGGGGGGGGGGGAGCGAGGGGGGTATTTATGTGTGTTTGTGCATGTAGCTAGGAATTCCTTTTCATGACATTTTTAAGACACCGAATTGTTGAACGTCCGTGTTTAGAGAGGTGCCCTCGTCTCCTATATGACTTAACCTACTTTCACTGTTCGCTGAGGAGATCAACTCCCATGCAGAGTTTACTAGCGTATTTGACCCACGAGGATGTTTCTACTTGAACGGACACATTAGCACAATGCTTGAGGAAATAAGTAAACGTCTCGGCACATGGATTATGCCATTAGAATGTCATTAACGGGGCAGATATCCTGAAGTTGTCATACAGCGTCCAGTGACGGGTGGTACCCTTCATCATGAATAGTCACGTATTAACCTAATTAGCGGTACATGACGCATTTATAACAGATTAAGTCATGCTCTGTTTATAACATCGTGGGATTGGGGTTACAACTGGTTCCCAGAACCATGCTGCTCGCAAAGGCGACTGAATGGATAAGGTGTCGGGTTCAGTGTCATCGTACCACAAGGGCGTGAATCGTTGCTCACAATATCGATCCCTGGATTGTGAGACCGGGGTAGAATAGGTCTTCGACAACCAATGCTTGCCATAAAAGGCGACTAACGGGATCGGGTGGTCAGGCTCGCTGACTTGTTTCATGCATGTCATCGATCCCAAAAGCGTGGATTGATGCTCATGATATTAATCACTGGATTGTCTGGTCCAGACTCGATTATTTACAGACCGCCGTCATATAGCTGGAGTATTGCTGAGTGCGGCGGTGAACAACAAACAAATAAACAAACCTGGATTGTGAATACTCTGTGAATGTAGCAGCCGTTAACGCTTTGTCGACATTACACATACCTAGCGTTTTCATAGCGTGATTGTGTGACATAAAACAGGGCAAAAGAAAGTATGCACCCATGTTTAATGGTGGCTTAAAATGAAACAGACAAAATGATGTATTTGATTGTGTATCATCGTTGTGTCTTGGATCTAAAGATGGCAGTTTTTCGGTGACTGTTTTCAGCCTAAACACCTTTTGATAACGTTTGTAAGTTTTTGGTCTATTGTTTATAGAGATACCATATTGATTTGCCTTTGCGTGCGTTTGTGACGGGTGCCAACAGTGCGGCAGGATACGCTCATTTTTTCGCGAACCCTTGATATCTTTACTGCTTGACGGTGAATCATAAACACTTTATAATTATATAGTCAGAATCGAACAATCGACCCCGCTTTTTACAGATATGTCATATGAATATGGAAATGGTTTTGTCGCTTTTATTTGCATCATATAGGTCAACGTTATTTACCCCAAGATACATGACATAGGTCAAGGTCATGCTCAACCAGGTAACAATGTGAACATCCGTAGAAGGCACTTGATAGAACGCTCATAGGATCAACATTCGAAGATCGTGTGCAGACTTGTAGACAGTAGCGGAAACTCGCTGACAAGACCAACGCCACGCGAGATTTTTATCACAGTCATATCCTGTTCTGTGTGGTAAACCCAGGACAATAGAGGATGCAGAGTGTGTTATACTTAACAACGAAATACGAGCTAATAATTATTAATATCAATTATATGTGAAATCGTTGTGTGTCCATTTTTTACAGAATGTTATCTAGTGGCCAAGAACGGGAAGCAATTCGAACTTGAGTGAGTGAGTGAGTTTGACGCGGTTTTAACAGTATTCCAGTTACATCAGGGTGTGTCAGCTTAAAGTGTGGACTCATTTAGTGTAGTGCTATGTGTAGCACTAAGGGGAAGCCACGAGCACGGGTAAGGTGCTGACAAACCTAACATAATCGGGGCGAACCTGGATTCAAACCCACAATCACAGTCATTTGGCGTGCCCAAGGGACGCAACTCTGCTCAGATAATTGCAATGTCTCAGACGACGTGGCCCATGGCCCCTTAGACGTGATGAAATGGACTGGGAGGTCAGGCTCGGTGACGTGGTTGATTCGTGCCATCCTACCCCGACGGCATGGATCGTTGCACATTACGTCAACCACTGGTTTGTCTGATTTTCTAATATTACAACTTCACCTGTGTTCCCATAAAACGCCTTTGTGTAGCCCAATTTACATGTATAAGGGTGAGTAACTAGGGTTTTGACTACGGTTTGCACGGATGGCCCAGTCGTCTAAGGCGCCGCAGAGTTGCGTCCCTTGGGCACGCCAGAAACCTATGATTGTGGGCTCGAATCCCGTTTCGCCCCGATTATGTTTCTAGGTTTGTCAGCAACATACCCATGCTCGTGGGTTTCACCGAAGTGGTAAACGTCTAAGACCTGCATCACTTCGGGCTTTCCTCCCACAGTATGCTGACACGCCGTGATATAACTGGAATACTGTTAAA
>NW_025964328.1:0-14687 GCF_023055435.1 Haliotis rufescens
TCAAATGCCACCCGGATGTCAAAGTTGTCGCAGCGCATTGAAATTTTGCATGCGGGTAGACCTTGACCTGGAGGTCACGTTTCCACCGTTCTTGACCCCAGATCACCTCTGTGAGCGGAGCTATGGGCTCCATTATCCAACTGTAACATTGGCTCCAAAGTGAAAAATGTTTCGTTGAGAATGCTCCATTTGACCTAAGGAGTCGTCCTGCAAAGTCTGAGACTCCTACGGCGATTTGACATTTTTGGTCGAAAATGCGCCTAAGACTAACACCTGGCGCTCAAATGCCACTCGGATGTCAAAGTTGTCGCAGCGCATTGAAATTTTGCATGCGGGTAGACCTTGACCTGGAGGTCACGTTTCCACCGTTCTTGACCCCAGATCACCTCTGTGAGCGGAGCTATGGGCTCCATTATCCAACTGTAACATTGGCTCCAAAGTGAAAAATGTTTCGTTGAGAATGCTCCATTTGACCTAAGGAGTCGTCCTGCAAAGTCTGAGACTCCTACGGCGATTTGACATTTTTGGTCGAAAATGCGCCTAAGACTAACACCTGGCGCTCAAATGCCACTCGGATGTCAAAGTTGTCGCAGCGCATTGAAATTTTGCATGCGGGTAGACCTTGACCTGGAGGTCACGTTTCCACCGTTCTTGACCCCAGATCACCTCTGTGAGCGGAGCTATGGGCTCCATTATCCAACTGTAACATTGGCTCCAAAGTGAAAAATGTTTCGTTGAGAATGCTCCATTTGACCTAAGGAGTCGTCCTGCAAAGTCTGAGACTCCTACGGCGATTTGACATTTTTGGTCGAAAATGCGCCTAAGACTAACACCTGGCGCTCAAATGCCACTCGGATGTCAAAGTTGTCGCAGCGCATTGAAATTTTGCATGCGGGTAGACCTTGACCTGGAGGTCACGTTTCCACCGTTCTTGACCCCAGATCACCTCTGTGAGCGGAGCTATGGGCTCCATTATCCAACTGTAACATTGGCTCCAAAGTGAAAAATGTTTCGTTGAGAATGCTCCATTTGACCTAAGGAGTCGTCCTGCAAAGTCTGAGACTCCTACGGCGATTTGACATTTTTGGTCGAAAATGCGCCTAAGACTAACACCTGGCGCTCAAATGCCACTCGGATGTCAAAGTTGTCGCAGCGCATTGAAATTTTGCATGCGGGTAGACCTTGACCTGGAGGTCACGTTTCCACCGTTCTTGACCCCAGATCACCTCTGTGAGCGGAGCTATGGGCTCCATTATCCAACTGTAACATTGGCTCCAAAGTGAAAAATGTTTCGTTGAGAATGCTCCATTTGACCTAAGGAGTCGTCCTGCAAAGTCTGAGACTCCTACGGCGATTTGACATTTTTGGTCGAAAATGCGCCTAAGACTAACACCTGGCGCTCAAATGCCACTCGGATGTCAAAGTTGTCGCAGCGCATTGAAATTTTGCATGCGGGTAGACCTTGACCTGGAGGTCACGTTTCCACCGTTCTTGACCCCAGATCACCTCTGTGAGCGGAGCTATGGGCTCCATTATCCAACTGTAACATTGGCTCCAAAGTGAAAAATGTTTCGTTGAGAATGCTCCATTTGACCTAAGGAGTCGTCCTGCAAAGTCTGAGACTCCTACGGCGATTTGACATTTTTGGTCGAAAATGCGCCTAAGACTAACACCTGGCGCTCAAATGCCACTCGGATGTCAAAGTTGTCGCAGCGCATTGAAATTTTGCATGCGGGTAGACCTTGACCTGGAGGTCACGTTTCCACCGTTCTTGACCCCAGATCACCTCTGTGAGCGGAGCTATGGGCTCCATTATCCAACTGTAACATTGGCTCCAAAGTGAAAAATGTTTCGTTGAGAATGCTCCATTTGACCTAAGGAGTCGTCCTGCAAAGTCTGAGACTCCTACGGCGATTTGACATTTTTGGTCGAAAATGCGCCTAAGACTAACACCTGGCGCTCAAATGCCACTCGGATGTCAAAGTTGTCGCAGCGCATTGAAATTTTGCATGCGGGTAGACCTTGACCTGGAGGTCACGTTTCCACCGTTCTTGACCCCAGATCACCTCTGTGAGCGGAGCTATGGGCTCCATTATCCAACTGTAACATTGGCTCCAAAGTGAAAAATGTTTCGTTGAGAATGCTCCATTTGACCTAAGGAGTCGTCCTGCAAAGTCTGAGACTCCTACGGCGATTTGACATTTTTGGTCGAAAATGCGCCTAAGACTAACACCTGGCGCTCAAATGCCACTCGGATGTCAAAGTTGTCGCAGCGCATTGAAATTTTGCATGCGGGTAGACCTTGACCTGGAGGTCACGTTTCCACCGTTCTTGACCCCAGATCACCTCTGTGAGCGGAGCTATGGGCTCCATTATCCAACTGTAACATTGGCTCCAAAGTGAAAAATGTTTCGTTGAGAATGCTCCATTTGACCTAAGGAGTCGTCCTGCAAAGTCTGAGACTCCTACGGCGATTTGACATTTTTGGTCGAAAATGCGCCTAAGACTAACACCTGGCGCTCAAATGCCACCCGGATGTCAAAGTTGTCGCAGCGCATTGAAATTTTGCATGCGGGTAGACCTTGACCTGGAGGTCACGTTTCCACCGTTCTTGACCCCAGATCACCTCTGTGAGCGGAGCTATGGGCTCCATTATCCAACTGTAACATTGGCTCCAAAGTGAAAAATGTTTCGTTGAGAATGCTCCATTTGACCTAAGGAGTCGTCCTGCAAAGTCTGAGACTCCTACGGCGATTTGACATTTTTGGTCGAAAATGCGCCTAAGACTAACACCTGGCGCTCAAATGCCACTCGGATGTCAAAGTTGTCGCAGCGCATTGAAATTTTGCATGCGGGTAGACCTTGACCTGGAGGTCACGTTTCCACCGTTCTTGACCCCAGATCACCTCTGTGAGCGGAGCTATGGGCTCCATTATCCAACTGTAACATTGGCTCCAAAGTGAAAAATGTTTCGTTGAGAATGCTCCATTTGACCTAAGGAGTCGTCCTGCAAAGTCTGAGACTCCTACGGCGATTTGACATTTTTGGTCGAAAATGCGCCTAAGACTAACACCTGGCGCTCAAATGCCACTCGGATGTCAAAGTTGTCGCAGCGCATTGAAATTTTGCATGCGGGTAGACCTTGACCTGGAGGTCACGTTTCCACCGTTCTTGACCCCAGATCACCTCTGTGAGCGGAGCTATGGGCTCCATTATCCAACTGTAACATTGGCTCCAAAGTGAAAAATGTTTCGTTGAGAATGCTCCATTTGACCTAAGGAGTCGTCCTGCAAAGTCTGAGACTCCTACGGCGATTTGACATTTTTGGTCGAAAATGCGCCTAAGACTAACACCTGGCGCTCAAATGCCACTCGGATGTCAAAGTTGTCGCAGCGCATTGAAATTTTGCATGCGGGTAGACCTTGACCTGGAGGTCACGTTTCCACCGTTCTTGACCCCAGATCACCTCTGTGAGCGGAGCTATGGGCTCCATTATCCAACTGTAACATTGGCTCCAAAGTGAAAAATGTTTCGTTGAGAATGCTCCATTTGACCTAAGGAGTCGTCCTGCAAAGTCTGAGACTCCTACGGCGATTTGACATTTTTGGTCGAAAATGCGCCTAAGACTAACACCTGGCGCTCAAATGCCACTCGGATGTCAAAGTTGTCGCAGCGCATTGAAATTTTGCATGCGGGTAGACCTTGACCTGGAGGTCACGTTTCCACCGTTCTTGACCCCAGATCACCTCTGTGAGCGGAGCTATGGGCTCCATTATCCAACTGTAACATTGGCTCCAAAGTGAAAAATGTTTCGTTGAGAATGCTCCATTTGACCTAAGGAGTCGTCCTGCAAAGTCTGAGACTCCTACGGCGATTTGACATTTTTGGTCGAAAATGCGCCTAAGACTAACACCTGGCGCTCAAATGCCACTCGGATGTCAAAGTTGTCGCAGCGCATTGAAATTTTGCATGCGGGTAGACCTTGACCTGGAGGTCACGTTTCCACCGTTCTTGACCCCAGATCACCTCTGTGAGCGGAGCTATGGGCTCCATTATCCAACTGTAACATTGGCTCCAAAGTGAAAAATGTTTCGTTGAGAATGCTCCATTTGACCTAAGGAGTCGTCCTGCAAAGTCTGAGACTCCTACGGCGATTTGACATTTTTGGTCGAAAATGCGCCTAAGACTAACACCTGGCGCTCAAATGCCACTCGGATGTCAAAGTTGTCGCAGCGCATTGAAATTTTGCATGCGGGTAGACCTTGACCTGGAGGTCACGTTTCCACCGTTCTTGACCCCAGATCACCTCTGTGAGCGGAGCTATGGGCTCCATTATCCAACTGTAACATTGGCTCCAAAGTGAAAAATGTTTCGTTGAGAATGCTCCATTTGACCTAAGGAGTCGTCCTGCAAAGTCTGAGACTCCTACGGCGATTTGACATTTTTGGTCGAAAATGCGCCTAAGACTAACACCTGGCGCTCAAATGCCACTCGGATGTCAAAGTTGTCGCAGCGCATTGAAATTTTGCATGCGGGTAGACCTTGACCTGGAGGTCACGTTTCCACCGTTCTTGACCCCAGATCACCTCTGTGAGCGGAGCTATGGGCTCCATTATCCAACTGTAACATTGGCTCCAAAGTGAAAAATGTTTCGTTGAGAATGCTCCATTTGACCTAAGGAGTCGTCCTGCAAAGTCTGAGACTCCTACGGCGATTTGACATTTTTGGTCGAAAATGCGCCTAAGACTAACACCTGGCGCTCAAATGCCACTCGGATGTCAAAGTTGTCGCAGCGCATTGAAATTTTGCATGCGGGTAGACCTTGACCTGGAGGTCACGTTTCCACCGTTCTTGACCCCAGATCACCTCTGTGAGCGGAGCTATGGGCTCCATTATCCAACTGTAACATTGGCTCCAAAGTGAAAAATGTTTCGTTGAGAATGCTCCATTTGACCTAAGGAGTCGTCCTGCAAAGTCTGAGACTCCTACGGCGATTTGACATTTTTGGTCGAAAATGCGCCTAAGACTAACACCTGGCGCTCAAATGCCACTCGGATGTCAAAGTTGTCGCAGCGCATTGAAATTTTGCATGCGGGTAGACCTTGACCTGGAGGTCACGTTTCCACCGTTCTTGACCCCAGATCACCTCTGTGAGCGGAGCTATGGGCTCCATTATCCAACTGTAACATTGGCTCCAAAGTGAAAAATGTTTCGTTGAGAATGCTCCATTTGACCTAAGGAGTCGTCCTGCAAAGTCTGAGACTCCTACGGCGATTTGACATTTTTGGTCGAAAATGCGCCTAAGACTAACACCTGGCGCTCAAATGCCACTCGGATGTCAAAGTTGTCGCAGCGCATTGAAATTTTGCATGCGGGTAGACCTTGACCTGGAGGTCACGTTTCCACCGTTCTTGACCCCAGATCACCTCTGTGAGCGGAGCTATGGGCTCCATTATCCAACTGTAACATTGGCTCCAAAGTGAAAAATGTTTCGTTGAGAATGCTCCATTTGACCTAAGGAGTCGTCCTGCAAAGTCTGAGACTCCTACGGCGATTTGACATTTTTGGTCGAAAATGCGCCTAAGACTAACACCTGGCGCTCAAATGCCACTCGGATGTCAAAGTTGTCGCAGCGCATTGAAATTTTGCATGCGGGTAGACCTTGACCTGGAGGTCACGTTTCCACCGTTCTTGACCCCAGATCACCTCTGTGAGCGGAGCTATGGGCTCCATTATCCAACTGTAACATTGGCTCCAAAGTGAAAAATGTTTCGTTGAGAATGCTCCATTTGACCTAAGGAGTCGTCCTGCAAAGTCTGAGACTCCTACGGCGATTTGACATTTTTGGTCGAAAATGCGCCTAAGACTAACACCTGGCGCTCAAATGCCACTCGGATGTCAAAGTTGTCGCAGCGCATTGAAATTTTGCATGCGGGTAGACCTTGACCTGGAGGTCACGTTTCCACCGTTCTTGACCCCAGATCACCTCTGTGAGCGGAGCTATGGGCTCCATTATCCAACTGTAACATTGGCTCCAAAGTGAAAAATGTTTCGTTGAGAATGCTCCATTTGACCTAAGGAGTCGTCCTGCAAAGTCTGAGACTCCTACGGCGATTTGACATTTTTGGTCGAAAATGCGCCTAAGACTAACACCTGGCGCTCAAATGCCACTCGGATGTCAAAGTTGTCGCAGCGCATTGAAATTTTGCATGCGGGTAGACCTTGACCTGGAGGTCACGTTTCCACCGTTCTTGACCCCAGATCACCTCTGTGAGCGGAGCTATGGGCTCCATTATCCAACTGTAACATTGGCTCCAAAGTGAAAAATGTTTCGTTGAGAATGCTCCATTTGACCTAAGGAGTCGTCCTGCAAAGTCTGAGACTCCTACGGCGATTTGACATTTTTGGTCGAAAATGCGCCTAAGACTAACACCTGGCGCTCAAATGCCACTCGGATGTCAAAGTTGTCGCAGCGCATTGAAATTTTGCATGCGGGTAGACCTTGACCTGGAGGTCACGTTTCCACCGTTCTTGACCCCAGATCACCTCTGTGAGCGGAGCTATGGGCTCCATTATCCAACTGTAACATTGGCTCCAAAGTGAAAAATGTTTCGTTGAGAATGCTCCATTTGACCTAAGGAGTCGTCCTGCAAAGTCTGAGACTCCTACGGCGATTTGACATTTTTGGTCGAAAATGCGCCTAAGACTAACACCTGGCGCTCAAATGCCACTCGGATGTCAAAGTTGTCGCAGCGCATTGAAATTTTGCATGCGGGTAGACCTTGACCTGGAGGTCACGTTTCCACCGTTCTTGACCCCAGATCACCTCTGTGAGCGGAGCTATGGGCTCCATTATCCAACTGTAACATTGGCTCCAAAGTGAAAAATGTTTCGTTGAGAATGCTCCATTTGACCTAAGGAGTCGTCCTGCAAAGTCTGAGACTCCTACGGCGATTTGACATTTTTGGTCGAAAATGCGCCTAAGACTAACACCTGGCGCTCAAATGCCACTCGGATGTCAAAGTTGTCGCAGCGCATTGAAATTTTGCATGCGGGTAGACCTTGACCTGGAGGTCACGTTTCCACCGTTCTTGACCCCAGATCACCTCTGTGAGCGGAGCTATGGGCTCCATTATCCAACTGTAACATTGGCTCCAAAGTGAAAAATGTTTCGTTGAGAATGCTCCATTTGACCTAAGGAGTCGTCCTGCAAAGTCTGAGACTCCTACGGCGATTTGACATTTTTGGTCGAAAATGCGCCTAAGACTAACACCTGGCGCTCAAATGCCACTCGGATGTCAAAGTTGTCGCAGCGCATTGAAATTTTGCATGCGGGTAGACCTTGACCTGGAGGTCACGTTTCCACCGTTCTTGACCCCAGATCACCTCTGTGAGCGGAGCTATGGGCTCCATTATCCAACTGTAACATTGGCTCCAAAGTGAAAAATGTTTCGTTGAGAATGCTCCATTTGACCTAAGGAGTCGTCCTGCAAAGTCTGAGACTCCTACGGCGATTTGACATTTTTGGTCGAAAATGCGCCTAAGACTAACACCTGGCGCTCAAATGCCACTCGGATGTCAAAGTTGTCGCAGCGCATTGAAATTTTGCATGCGGGTAGACCTTGACCTGGAGGTCACGTTTCCACCGTTCTTGACCCCAGATCACCTCTGTGAGCGGAGCTATGGGCTCCATTATCCAACTGTAACATTGGCTCCAAAGTGAAAAATGTTTCGTTGAGAATGCTCCATTTGACCTAAGGAGTCGTCCTGCAAAGTCTGAGACTCCTACGGCGATTTGACATTTTTGGTCGAAAATGCGCCTAAGACTAACACCTGGCGCTCAAATGCCACTCGGATGTCAAAGTTGTCGCAGCGCATTGAAATTTTGCATGCGGGTAGACCTTGACCTGGAGGTCACGTTTCCACCGTTCTTGACCCCAGATCACCTCTGTGAGCGGAGCTATGGGCTCCATTATCCAACTGTAACATTGGCTCCAAAGTGAAAAATGTTTCGTTGAGAATGCTCCATTTGACCTAAGGAGTCGTCCTGCAAAGTCTGAGACTCCTACGGCGATTTGACATTTTTGGTCGAAAATGCGCCTAAGACTAACACCTGGCGCTCAAATGCCACTCGGATGTCAAAGTTGTCGCAGCGCATTGAAATTTTGCATGCGGGTAGACCTTGACCTGGAGGTCACGTTTCCACCGTTCTTGACCCCAGATCACCTCTGTGAGCGGAGCTATGGGCTCCATTATCCAACTGTAACATTGGCTCCAAAGTGAAAAATGTTTCGTTGAGAATGCTCCATTTGACCTAAGGAGTCGTCCTGCAAAGTCTGAGACTCCTACGGCGATTTGACATTTTTGGTCGAAAATGCGCCTAAGACTAACACCTGGCGCTCAAATGCCACTCGGATGTCAAAGTTGTCGCAGCGCATTGAAATTTTGCATGCGGGTAGACCTTGACCTGGAGGTCACGTTTCCACCGTTCTTGACCCCAGATCACCTCTGTGAGCGGAGCTATGGGCTCCATTATCCAACTGTAACATTGGCTCCAAAGTGAAAAATGTTTCGTTGAGAATGCTCCATTTGACCTAAGGAGTCGTCCTGCAAAGTCTGAGACTCCTACGGCGATTTGACATTTTTGGTCGAAAATGCGCCTAAGACTAACACCTGGCGCTCAAATGCCACTCGGATGTCAAAGTTGTCGCAGCGCATTGAAATTTTGCATGCGGGTAGACCTTGACCTGGAGGTCACGTTTCCACCGTTCTTGACCCCAGATCACCTCTGTGAGCGGAGCTATGGGCTCCATTATCCAACTGTAACATTGGCTCCAAAGTGAAAAATGTTTCGTTGAGAATGCTCCATTTGACCTAAGGAGTCGTCCTGCAAAGTCTGAGACTCCTACGGCGATTTGACATTTTTGGTCGAAAATGCGCCTAAGACTAACACCTGGCGCTCAAATGCCACTCGGATGTCAAAGTTGTCGCAGCGCATTGAAATTTTGCATGCGGGTAGACCTTGACCTGGAGGTCACGTTTCCACCGTTCTTGACCCCAGATCACCTCTGTGAGCGGAGCTATGGGCTCCATTATCCAACTGTAACATTGGCTCCAAAGTGAAAAATGTTTCGTTGAGAATGCTCCATTTGACCTAAGGAGTCGTCCTGCAAAGTCTGAGACTCCTACGGCGATTTGACATTTTTGGTCGAAAATGCGCCTAAGACTAACACCTGGCGCTCAAATGCCACTCGGATGTCAAAGTTGTCGCAGCGCATTGAAATTTTGCATGCGGGTAGACCTTGACCTGGAGGTCACGTTTCCACCGTTCTTGACCCCAGATCACCTCTGTGAGCGGAGCTATGGGCTCCATTATCCAACTGTAACATTGGCTCCAAAGTGAAAAATGTTTCGTTGAGAATGCTCCATTTGACCTAAGGAGTCGTCCTGCAAAGTCTGAGACTCCTACGGCGATTTGACATTTTTGGTCGAAAATGCGCCTAAGACTAACACCTGGCGCTCAAATGCCACTCGGATGTCAAAGTTGTCGCAGCGCATTGAAATTTTGCATGCGGGTAGACCTTGACCTGGAGGTCACGTTTCCACCGTTCTTGACCCCAGATCACCTCTGTGAGCGGAGCTATGGGCTCCATTATCCAACTGTAACATTGGCTCCAAAGTGAAAAATGTTTCGTTGAGAATGCTCCATTTGACCTAAGGAGTCGTCCTGCAAAGTCTGAGACTCCTACGGCGATTTGACATTTTTGGTCGAAAATGCGCCTAAGACTAACACCTGGCGCTCAAATGCCACTCGGATGTCAAAGTTGTCGCAGCGCATTGAAATTTTGCATGCGGGTAGACCTTGACCTGGAGGTCACGTTTCCACCGTTCTTGACCCCAGATCACCTCTGTGAGCGGAGCTATGGGCTCCATTATCCAACTGTAACATTGGCTCCAAAGTGAAAAATGTTTCGTTGAGAATGCTCCATTTGACCTAAGGAGTCGTCCTGCAAAGTCTGAGACTCCTACGGCGATTTGACATTTTTGGTCGAAAATGCGCCTAAGACTAACACCTGGCGCTCAAATGCCACTCGGATGTCAAAGTTGTCGCAGCGCATTGAAATTTTGCATGCGGGTAGACCTTGACCTGGAGGTCACGTTTCCACCGTTCTTGACCCCAGATCACCTCTGTGAGCGGAGCTATGGGCTCCATTATCCAACTGTAACATTGGCTCCAAAGTGAAAAATGTTTCGTTGAGAATGCTCCATTTGACCTAAGGAGTCGTCCTGCAAAGTCTGAGACTCCTACGGCGATTTGACATTTTTGGTCGAAAATGCGCCTAAGACTAACACCTGGCGCTCAAATGCCACTCGGATGTCAAAGTTGTCGCAGCGCATTGAAATTTTGCATGCGGGTAGACCTTGACCTGGAGGTCACGTTTCCACCGTTCTTGACCCCAGATCACCTCTGTGAGCGGAGCTATGGGCTCCATTATCCAACTGTAACATTGGCTCCAAAGTGAAAAATGTTTCGTTGAGAATGCTCCATTTGACCTAAGGAGTCGTCCTGCAAAGTCTGAGACTCCTACGGCGATTTGACATTTTTGGTCGAAAATGCGCCTAAGACTAACACCTGGCGCTCAAATGCCACTCGGATGTCAAAGTTGTCGCAGCGCATTGAAATTTTGCATGCGGGTAGACCTTGACCTGGAGGTCACGTTTCCACCGTTCTTGACCCCAGATCACCTCTGTGAGCGGAGCTATGGGCTCCATTATCCAACTGTAACATTGGCTCCAAAGTGAAAAATGTTTCGTTGAGAATGCTCCATTTGACCTAAGGAGTCGTCCTGCAAAGTCTGAGACTCCTACGGCGATTTGACATTTTTGGTCGAAAATGCGCCTAAGACTAACACCTGGCGCTCAAATGCCACTCGGATGTCAAAGTTGTCGCAGCGCATTGAAATTTTGCATGCGGGTAGACCTTGACCTGGAGGTCACGTTTCCACCGTTCTTGACCCCAGATCACCTCTGTGAGCGGAGCTATGGGCTCCATTATCCAACTGTAACATTGGCTCCAAAGTGAAAAATGTTTCGTTGAGAATGCTCCATTTGACCTAAGGAGTCGTCCTGCAAAGTCTGAGACTCCTACGGCGATTTGACATTTTTGGTCGAAAATGCGCCTAAGACTAACACCTGGCGCTCAAATGCCACTCGGATGTCAAAGTTGTCGCAGCGCATTGAAATTTTGCATGCGGGTAGACCTTGACCTGGAGGTCACGTTTCCACCGTTCTTGACCCCAGATCACCTCTGTGAGCGGAGCTATGGGCTCCATTATCCAACTGTAACATTGGCTCCAAAGTGAAAAATGTTTCGTTGAGAATGCTCCATTTGACCTAAGGAGTCGTCCTGCAAAGTCTGAGACTCCTACGGCGATTTGACATTTTTGGTCGAAAATGCGCCTAAGACTAACACCTGGCGCTCAAATGCCACTCGGATGTCAAAGTTGTCGCAGCGCATTGAAATTTTGCATGCGGGTAGACCTTGACCTGGAGGTCACGTTTCCACCGTTCTTGACCCCAGATCACCTCTGTGAGCGGAGCTATGGGCTCCATTATCCAACTGTAACATTGGCTCCAAAGTGAAAAATGTTTCGTTGAGAATGCTCCATTTGACCTAAGGAGTCGTCCTGCAAAGTCTGAGACTCCTACGGCGATTTGACATTTTTGGTCGAAAATGCGCCTAAGACTAACACCTGGCGCTCAAATGCCACTCGGATGTCAAAGTTGTCGCAGCGCATTGAAATTTTGCATGCGGGTAGACCTTGACCTGGAGGTCACGTTTCCACCGTTCTTGACCCCAGATCACCTCTGTGAGCGGAGCTATGGGCTCCATTATCCAACTGTAACATTGGCTCCAAAGTGAAAAATGTTTCGTTGAGAATGCTCCATTTGACCTAAGGAGTCGTCCTGCAAAGTCTGAGACTCCTACGGCGATTTGACATTTTTGGTCGAAAATGCGCCTAAGACTAACACCTGGCGCTCAAATGCCACTCGGATGTCAAAGTTGTCGCAGCGCATTGAAATTTTGCATGCGGGTAGACCTTGACCTGGAGGTCACGTTTCCACCGTTCTTGACCCCAGATCACCTCTGTGAGCGGAGCTATGGGCTCCATTATCCAACTGTAACATTGGCTCCAAAGTGAAAAATGTTTCGTTGAGAATGCTCCATTTGACCTAAGGAGTCGTCCTGCAAAGTCTGAGACTCCTACGGCGATTTGACATTTTTGGTCGAAAATGCGCCTAAGACTAACACCTGGCGCTCAAATGCCACTCGGATGTCAAAGTTGTCGCAGCGCATTGAAATTTTGCATGCGGGTAGACCTTGACCTGGAGGTCACGTTTCCACCGTTCTTGACCCCAGATCACCTCTGTGAGCGGAGCTATGGGCTCCATTATCCAACTGTAACATTGGCTCCAAAGTGAAAAATGTTTCGTTGAGAATGCTCCATTTGACCTAAGGAGTCGTCCTGCAAAGTCTGAGACTCCTACGGCGATTTGACATTTTTGGTCGAAAATGCGCCTAAGACTAACACCTGGCGCTCAAATGCCACTCGGATGTCAAAGTTGTCGCAGCGCATTGAAATTTTGCATGCGGGTAGACCTTGACCTGGAGGTCACGTTTCCACCGTTCTTGACCCCAGATCACCTCTGTGAGCGGAGCTATGGGCTCCATTATCCAACTGTAACATTGGCTCCAAAGTGAAAAATGTTTCGTTGAGAATGCTCCATTTGACCTAAGGAGTCGTCCTGCAAAGTCTGAGACTCCTACGGCGATTTGACATTTTTGGTCGAAAATGCGCCTAAGACTAACACCTGGCGCTCAAATGCCACTCGGATGTCAAAGTTGTCGCAGCGCATTGAAATTTTGCATGCGGGTAGACCTTGACCTGGAGGTCACGTTTCCACCGTTCTTGACCCCAGATCACCTCTGTGAGCGGAGCTATGGGCTCCATTATCCAACTGTAACATTGGCTCCAAAGTGAAAAATGTTTCGTTGAGAATGCTCCATTTGACCTAAGGAGTCGTCCTGCAAAGTCTGAGACTCCTACGGCGATTTGACATTTTTGGTCGAAAATGCGCCTAAGACTAACACCTGGCGCTCAAATGCCACTCGGATGTCAAAGTTGTCGCAGCGCATTGAAATTTTGCATGCGGGTAGACCTTGACCTGGAGGTCACGTTTCCACCGTTCTTGACCCCAGATCACCTCTGTGAGCGGAGCTATGGGCTCCATTATCCAACTGTAACATTGGCTCCAAAGTGAAAAATGTTTCGTTGAGAATGCTCCATTTGACCTAAGGAGTCGTCCTGCAAAGTCTGAGACTCCTACGGCGATTTGACATTTTTGGTCGAAAATGCGCCTAAGACTAACACCTGGCGCTCAAATGCCACTCGGATGTCAAAGTTGTCGCAGCGCATTGAAATTTTGCATGCGGGTAGACCTTGACCTGGAGGTCACGTTTCCACCGTTCTTGACCCCAGATCACCTCTGTGAGCGGAGCTATGGGCTCCATTATCCAACTGTAACATTGGCTCCAAAGTGAAAAATGTTTCGTTGAGAATGCTCCATTTGACCTAAGGAGTCGTCCTGCAAAGTCTGAGACTCCTACGGCGATTTGACATTTTTGGTCGAAAATGCGCCTAAGACTAACACCTGGCGCTCAAATGCCACTCGGATGTCAAAGTTGTCGCAGCGCATTGAAATTTTGCATGCGGGTAGACCTTGACCTGGAGGTCACGTTTCCACCGTTCTTGACCCCAGATCACCTCTGTGAGCGGAGCTATGGGCTCCATTATCCAACTGTAACATTGGCTCCAAAGTGAAAAATGTTTCGTTGAGAATGCTCCATTTGACCTAAGGAGTCGTCCTGCAAAGTCTGAGACTCCTACGGCGATTTGACATTTTTGGTCGAAAATGCGCCTAAGACTAACACCTGGCGCTCAAATGCCACTCGGATGTCAAAGTTGTCGCAGCGCATTGAAATTTTGCATGCGGGTAGACCTTGACCTGGAGGTCACGTTTCCACCGTTCTTGACCCCAGATCACCTCTGTGAGCGGAGCTATGGGCTCCATTATCCAACTGTAACATTGGCTCCAAAGTGAAAAATGTTTCGTTGAGAATGCTCCATTTGACCTAAGGAGTCGTCCTGCAAAGTCTGAGACTCCTACGGCGATTTGACATTTTTGGTCGAAAATGCGCCTAAGACTAACACCTGGCGCTCAAATGCCACTCGGATGTCAAAGTTGTCGCAGCGCATTGAAATTTTGCATGCGGGTAGACCTTGACCTGGAGGTCACGTTTCCACCGTTCTTGACCCCAGATCACCTCTGTGAGCGGAGCTATGGGCTCCATTATCCAACTGTAACATTGGCTCCAAAGTGAAAAATGTTTCGTTGAGAATGCTCCATTTGACCTAAGGAGTCGTCCTGCAAAGTCTGAGACTCCTACGGCGATTTGACATTTTTGGTCGAAAATGCGCCTAAGACTAACACCTGGCGCTCAAATGCCACTCGGATGTCAAAGTTGTCGCAGCGCATTGAAATTTTGCATGCGGGTAGACCTTGACCTGGAGGTCACGTTTCCACCGTTCTTGACCCCAGATCACCTCTGTGAGCGGAGCTATGGG
>NW_025964329.1:0-14311 GCF_023055435.1 Haliotis rufescens
TTACAGCTGACAGGAGAATCATAAAACATCTCCAACCATCGAGACGATGCTTAGTTTAACATTTTCACTTTGTTTCATAATGGTCATTGTGTTTAATTTGCATATCCACACTGGCTATAATTCCATGCATAAATGTTCGGAATAATTAGCATGTTTAATTTACACGACATCAACATTACTAACGCTGTGTTGTACTATCGTATACATGAAGAATAATGAACAGTCTATCACAGCTGTGTAGAGTTGCCCTACTTCCGTAGTCCCCAGCGACCGCGGACTATCATCTGTAACTACGACACCAACAGTTAATGAATATATATCCTGTTTATAGGACCAAGCGCTCCCAGGATCCCTGTCCAATTCCAAGGCTGCTAAATCAAACTCATGTGACGTCTGGTGCAGGAGGAGTCAGCTACAGTCAAGATAGGAAGCTCTCTATCCCTGCGGAGTTAATGACGTGCGCCCTTCTTATGGATGGAGTGATTCTCGTGGTATGTGGCATTTTTGTACTTTCACTTTTCTTTTTTAGTCGATATTTATCGGATTTACGGTACTGATGTTCACTATTCTTCTTCTTTCAGTTTTCGGACAGATGGGAGTAGAGATATACTTGTAACCTCATTGAAGTGTGCTTTTCCTTAACGCCATTTTAAAATGACCTCGTCGGACATGCGCATCGAGGGTGTTGGGGGTCAGGAAGGGGACATAACCCGTGTTATCAGCATTGTGGACAAAACGGATTGCTGTCTCAACATGACGACGTCTTCTTCTCTGTACAACATCATAGACGGCAACCTGAGTGTTTTTAACAACATTACTCCATCAGAATCCGACCTGGAATCCATGAAGATGGAAATGCCTCTGTATCTCATCCTGTATTTCACAATAATCAACACCGTCGTGTTTCTCACGGGAATTATAGGGAACACCCTGGTTATACAGGTCATAGTGAGGCTCAAGTCCATGAGGACCCGGATGAACTACTTCCTGATGAGTCTAAGTGTGGCGGATCTGCTCGTGCTCCTCGTGTGTCAGCCGTCCGCCATGTTGGAGTTCTACGGCAAGGACCGATGGATGCTTGGAGAAGTTATGTGTAAGTTACTTTTAGTTTTATCTGTGTCAAATTTGGTTGATTGTGTTCTAAAATTTGGGACAAGCGTTGCTTACATAAAGTATTGCAGGGACAGTTCGTTCAACATGAATAGGGTTTTGTCATACTCTCCGTCGGATCTTGAGTGAGTGAGTGACTGAATTTTATTTTACGTCACAGTCAGCACTATTTCAGCAGTGCATGCGTGCGTGCGTGCGTGCGCGCGTGTGTGTGTGTTTGGAGGGGGCGGGGTTTGTGTGTGTGAGGGTTGGGGGGGTTGGGTTCCGGGAAAACTGAAATTTTGGCTCTGGCTTCTACACCAATAAAGCACCGTGTGTGCGTAAACTTCTAGCCGAGGCCAGTTTAAGTTTACGTTTAATAAATACAAGCGACAACACCAGCAGAGTCGATTGTACGATTCCGGCTATATCATGACCATGTGTTTAGCATGCTGTCCGATGTAACTCCCTATTTTGACTTGTACCACATGTTTCCGTGTTTTTTCAGGTGAACAATTGACTTGTCATCGCATGTGTTTGTGACGGGTGACGGGTGCTCACCTTTTCGCGAACACCTGGTATCATCACTATTTGATAGTGATTCATAACCACATGGTCTTGATATAGTCGGAATCGTACAGGGTTTTTTACGACTATGGAAAGTGTTTTTTCGCATTTATTTAGAGCAAGTCCAGCCGTAACCTTTGCCCTCACAAAGCCAAACATGTCGCTGACCCTCAGTTAACTCACACAATGTAACCACGTGATCCCAATCACAGTCGGGTCGGCCAGAACGAGGATCTATTGTCCATCAATCTCAAATAGATTTGTAGTTGTCTCCAAACGTCTCCAAAACATTACCTCCCTCAAATAGATAAACGAGATATGGTTAATACAGTAGGGAGTGGTGAATCACTGCGTCATGTTATTGAAACATCAGCGAAGTCAGTCGAGTAAATTCTGGGCTAATGGATTTCCATAGGCAAACTAATGGTGTTTTGAGTGAGACCGCAACAATAGCACAGGTATAATAACCTCAACATGTAAATCATGCATCAATAGACATATTGGAAATAATCAATATAGACCGTCCATAGTACTTGTTAGTCCAGCTGAATTATAGAGTTCATGGCAGTATGGGACTGTATTATTATCGGGTAACAAAATATGAATTCAGACACATGAAATTAATTTTATGTTTCTCGTCACTTAAATAAAACAGATATGGGTAGGGAGGCCGAATTCCTCCTCCCATTTCCCACCACTCTAACAACCAAATGCACGATTGTAGTACATGGAGTGAGTGAGTGAGTTGGGTTTAACGCCGCTTTTAACAGTATTCCAGTTATATCGCGGCGTGTCAGCATAATGTGGGAGGAAAGCCCGAAGTGATGCAGGTCTCAGACGTTTTCCACTTCGGTGAAACCCACGAGCACGGGTATGGTGCTGACAAACCTAGAAACATAATCGGGGCGAACCTGGATTCAAACCCATAATCATAGGTTCCTGGCGTGCCCAAGGGACACAAATGCACAGCGAATCGAGGCGCCTTTAGACGACTGGGCCACACGTGCCCCCTGTAGTAAGTGCCCCTGTAGATTTAGTGAGCGTGAGTGAGTTGGGTTTAACGCCGCTTTTAACAGTATTCCACGTATCAAGGCGTGTCAGCTTAATGTGGGATGAAAGCCCGGAGTGATGCAGGTCTGCGACGTTTACCACAGGTATGGTGCTGACAAACCTAGAAACATAATCGGGGTGAACCTGGATTCGAACCCACAAACATAGGTTTCTGGCGTGCCCAAGGGACGCAACTCTGCACAACGAATTCCGGCGCCTAAGACGACTGGGCCACTCTGATGGTAAAAGCCTGTGCATGGTTCGATATGGGTACAATTTGTTGAGCCCGATGTCGGTGTTTCCTGCGGGGGTAACTGGGATATTGATAAAATCCGTGCACACACCCTCCTTTTCTGGTTGAACTGCTGCGTATGGTTTGAATCCGGCTTGCGTATCTCATATTACAAATTCATAAAAAAACACGTTTTGTTGAAGATACTATGTAATTATGTAATATTGCACATTCGGGGCGTACGATATGCATTAGTAGAAGGGAGCGACCATTTAATTTTCCGCCCGAAAGCAAAGATTGTATTTAACAGAATTCACTGACACCTAAAAAAAAAACAAACGAGATTACATGTTTGGTTGACAAGGGATGTTATTTATTATAATTGCTTAATGCACATTCTTTGACGTATTTCAGACAGCATGAGTCTGCTAAAGATGACATTGAACATTTAATGTTATGGCTTTGCTAATGAAATGTCAAATGTGATTCAAAATTCTACATGTTTGACTACAATATCCCTGTTAATGCTATTTTCATTTTTAGAGTGCCTTCGGGATTTTCACTGACTCAATATCATTGAAGATAGCTATAATATTCTTGTTGGCGTGCGTGCATATGATTCACACCTAAGCTTAATAACAATGCACGTCTATATATGTGGGAAGAAAAAACACTAAATTCAAGTTATTTTTAATAAATTATATAACGTTGTCAATTGCAAACAGTAAATAATTATTTATAAAACATATTTTGATAAGGAGTTCTTTAAAATAATCCTTGTATTCGACCTGTCTATACAAGAGGAGAGCTCCTACTGGCACAGCTCAGGCCGGAACCGACAGCAAGGGAGATAACCGCTACACCAGACTAACAGGCCATAAAGGCTGGGTGTTATTTGATAACGGAGACCAAATTGACATCCCTAAAGTAGACCATCAAATATATGCGTTTCCAATCACAACTCTGCAACAGTTAAGCCATCTACATCTACCCTTTGGCTATCGGGGACCTTTCTTGGTGTTGGTTTATTCAATTGTCCTTATCGTGGCAGCGTTTGACAATTGAGGTCAAGAAATTGGACAAATATAATTTCTGTCAGGTCCCCTTATTGAAAGAATCACGTATGGGAGGAGGGGGCGGAAGCTCAATATTCGTCATTGTCCAATATAAAGATATTAACCCAGGCTGGTGCCAGTCTTCTTATAAGTTAATTAACTCGGAGTCGGAAGACCGGGCAACGTCAGAGTAGGCTGGACCTGAATGGACGTACATTCAGCACTGAAAGCACCAGACAGTAAAGTAAACCTCGAGAACATCCGGTTATGAAAATGATAATTGGGAAAGATGGCGTTTGGTAATAGACGAGCAGGGTGATGTATGGCCTTGTGTGACAGTACAATGGCCTCGCTTTCTATAGGTCGCGCTTTACATTTTCTCATGATAACGTTTATATGGTCTCCAAAAAGGGACATTGTCGCATTGTCTGAAAATAGAAATGTAACCGACGTGCAGCAATGCGATTAGTGGTCAAAATATGGCAATTTTGTAGACAGAAGCGATTTGTAGTGGGCACGCACATACAGCCTTTCAGACGGCGAGCGAGTCAATTAGGGTTAAACGCCATTTGGAAAGCTTTTAGTTAAAGCACGGCGCTTCAACCTAATGTTGGAGGAAGCCACATGACGCAGGTCGTAGACGTTGACCACTGTCGTGACACCACCGAGAAAAGATATGATGACAGGCCGAGGATCATAATCAGGGTGAATCTGGGAACAGAACATGCGATGAGCGGATCCTCGCTTTGTAAGGGACGTAACTTTGCACCGCAACGTGTGCATTTAGAAAGCAACGTTTGTATAACAGTGGGTAGAGACCATATACATATATATATATCTGCAAAGGGCTTCTGAAATGGATGTATTGTAAAACAAGCACCTAATAAGTACTGTAAACACAAACTATACCTCAGATGGAAAACACCATTCCTTACTTGACCTCAGGGCTGCATCATACCTCAAGCCCACACCTCACAGTACCTCGTTACATGTACACATCCCAACAACTCTGCATCTGTACATTGCTATATCTGTACATCACAACAACCCTACATCTGTACATCGCTATATGTCTACATCACAACAACCCTGCATCTGTACATCGCTATATGTCTGCATCTGTACATTGCTATATTTGTACATCACAACAACCCTACATCTGTACATCACAACAACCCTGCATCTGTACATCACAACAACCCTACATCTGTACATCACAACAACCCTGCATCTGTACATTGCTACATCTGTACATCACAACAACCCTGCATCTGTACATTGCTACATCTGTACATCACAACAACCCTGCATCTGTACATTGCTACATCTGTACATCACAACAACCCTGCATCTGTACATTGCTACATCTGTACATCACAACAACCCTGCATCTGTACATCACAACAACCCTGCATCTGTACATCACAACAACCCTACATCTGTACATCACAACAACCCTGCATCTGTACATTGCTACATCTGTACATCACAACAACCCTGCATCTGTACATTGCTACATCTGTACATCACAACAACCCTACATCTGTACATCACAACAACCCTGCATCTGTACATCACAACAACCCTACATCTGTACATCACAACAACCCTGCATCTGTACATCACAACAACACTGCATCTGTACATTGCTACATCTGTACATCACAACAACCCTGCATCTGTACATTGCTACATCTGTACATCACAACAACCCTGCATCTGTACATTGCTATATTTGTACATCACAACAACCCTGCATCTGTACATCACAACAACCCTGCATCTGTACATCACAACAACCCTGCATCTGTACATCACAACAACCCTGCATCTGTACATCACAACAACCCTGCATCTGTACATCACAGCAACCCTGCATCTGTACATTGCTACATCTGTACATCACAACAATCCTGCATCTGTACATTGCTACATCTGTACATCACAACAACCCTGCATCTGTACATCACAACAACCCTGCATCTGTACATCACAACAACCCTGCATCTGTACATTGCTACATCTGTACATCACAACAACCCTGCATCTGTACATTGCTACATCTGTACATCACAACAACCCTGCATCTGTACATTGCTATATTTGTACATCACAACAACCCTACATATGTACATCACAACAACCCTGCATCTGTACATCACAACAACCCTGCATCTGTACATCACAACAACCCTGCATCTGTACATCACAACAACCCTGCATCTGTACATCACAACAACCCTGCATCTGTACATCACAACAACCCTGCATCTGTACATCACAACAACCCTGCATCTGTACATCACAACAACCCTGCATCTGTACATCACAACAACCCTGCATCTGTACATCACAACAACCCTACATCTGTACATCACAACAACCCTGCATCTGTACATTGCTACATCTGTACATCACAACAACCCTACATCTGTACATCACAACAACCCTGCATCTGTACATCACAACAACCCTACATCTGTACATCACAACAACCCTGCATCTGTACATTGCTACATCTGTACATCACAACAACCCTGCATCTGTACATTGCTACATCTGTACATCACAACAACCCTACATCTGTACATTGCTACATCTGTACATCACAACAACCCTACATCTGTACATCACAACAACCCTACATCTGTACATCACAACAACCCTGCATCTGTACATTGCTACATCTGTACATCACAACAACCCTACATCTGTACATCACAACAACCCTACATCTGTACATCACAACAACCCTACATCTGTACATTGCTACATCTGTACATCACAACAACCCTGCATCTGTACATTGCTACATCTGTACATCACAACAACCCTGCATCTGTACATTGCTACATCTGTACATCACAACAACCCTGCATCTGTACATCGCAACAACCCTACATCTGTACATTGCTACATCTGTACATTGCTACATCTGTACATCACAACAACCCTACATCTGTACATCACAACAACCCTGCATCTGTACATTGCTATATTTGTACATCACAACAACCCTGCATCTGTACATCACAACAACCCTACATCTGTACATCACAACAACCCTACATCTGTACATTGCTACATCTGTACATCACAACAACCCTGCATCTGTACATTGCTATATTTGTACATCACAACAACCCTACATCTGTACATCACAACAACCCTACATCTGTACATCACAACAACCCTGCATCTGTACATTGCTACATCTGTACATCACAACAACCCTGCATCTGTACATTGCTACATCTGTACATCACAACAACCCTACATCTGTACATTGCTACATCTGTACATCACAACAACCCTGCATCTGTACATTGCTATATTTGTACATCACAACAACCCTACATCTGTACATCACAACAACCCTACATCTGTACATCACAACAACCCTGCATCTGTACATTGCTACATCTGTACATCACAACAACCCTGCATCTGTACATCACAACAACCCTACATCTGTACATCACAACAACCCTACATCTGTACATCACAACAACCCTGCATCTGTACATTGCTACATCTGTACATCACAACAACCCTGCATCTGTACATCACAACAACCCTGCATCTGTACATTGCTACATCTGTACATCACAACAACCCTGCATCTGTACATTGCTACAACTGTACATCACAACAACCCTACATCTGTACATCACAACAACCCTGCATCTGTACATTGCTATATTTGTACATCACAACAACCCTGCATCTGTACATCACAACAACCCTACATCTGTACATCACAACAACCCTACATCTGTACATTGCTACATCTGTACATCACAACAACCCTGCATCTGTACATTGCTATATTTGTACATCACAACAACCCTACATCTGTACATCACAACAACCCTACATCTGTACATCACAACAACCCTGCATCTGTACATTGCTACATCTGTACATCACAACAACCCTGCATCTGTACATTGCTACATCTGTACATCACAACAACCCTACATCTGTACATTGCTACATCTGTACATCACAACAACCCTGCATCTGTACATTGCTATATTTGTACATCACAACAACCCTACATCTGTACATCACAACAACCCTACATCTGTACATCACAACAACCCTACATCTGTACATCACAACAACCCTGCATCTGTACATTGCTACATCTGTACATCACAACAACCCTGCATCTGTACATCACAACAACCCTACATCTGTACATCACAACAACCCTACATCTGTACATCACAACAACCCTGCATCTGTACATTGCTACATCTGTACATCACAACAACCCTGCATCTGTACATCACAACAACCCTGCATCTGTACATCACAACAACCCTGCATCTGTACATCACAACAACCCTGCATCTGTACATCACAACAACCCTACATCTGTACATCACAACAACCCTACATCTGTACATCACAACAACCCTACATCTGTACATCACAACAACCCTGCATCTGTACATTGCTACATCTGTACATCACAACAACCCTACATCTGTACATCGCAACAACCCTACATCTGTACATTGCTACATCTGTACATCACAACAACCCTACATCTGTACATTGCTGTATCTGTACATCGCTATATGTCTACATCTGTACATCCCAATAACCCTACATCTGTACATTGCTATATGTCTTCATCTGTACATCGCTATATGTCTACATCTGTACATTGCTGTATGTCTGCATCTGTACATTGCTATATGTCTTCATCTGTACATCGCTATATGTCTTCATCTGTACATCGCTATATGTCTACATCTGTACATTGATGTATGTGCACACCTGTACATCACCATAAGCCTACATCTGTACATTACTATATGTCTTCATCTTTACATCGCTATATGTCTACATCTGTACATTGCTGTATGTCCACATCTGTACATCACCATAAGCCTACATCTGTACATTACTATATGTCTACATCTGTACATTACTATATGTCTGCATCTGTACATTGCTATATGTCTACATCTGTACATTGCTGTATGTCCACATCTGTACATTGCTACATGTCTGCATCTGTACATTGCTGTATGTGCACATCTGTACATCACCATCAGTCTACATCTGTACATTGCTGTATGTCTACATCTGTACATTGCTATATGTCTACATCTGTACATTGCTGTATGTCCACATCTGTACATTGCTGTATGTCCACATCTGTACATCACCATAAGCCTACATCTGTACTTTGCTATATGCCGAAACATGTACATCGCTAAAGGCCAACACCTGTACATCACTATATGCCTACACCTGTACGTCACTATATGCCTACATCTGTTCATCGCTAAAGGCCAACACCTGTACATCACCATACGCCTACATCTGTACATCACTATATGCCTACACCTGTACATCACTATATGCCTACACCTGGACATCATTATATGCCTACACCTGTACATCACTATATGCCTACATCTGTACATCGCTTTAGGCCTACACCTGTACATCGGTATTGGCCTACACCTGTACATCACTATATGCCTACATCTGTACATCGCTTTAGGCCTACACCTGTACATCGGTATTGGCCTACACCTGTACATCACTATATGCCTACACCTGTACATTACTATACGCCTACACCTGTTCATCACTATATGCCTACACCTGTACATCGGTATTGGCCTACACCTGTACATCACTATATGCCTACACCTGTACATCACTATATGCCTACACCTGTACACCACTATACGCCTACACCTGTACATCACTATATGCCTACACCTGTACATCGGTATTGGCCTACACCTGTACATCACTATATGCCTACACCTGTACATCACTATATGCCTACACCTGTACATCACTATATGCCTACACATGTACATCACTATATGCCTACACCTGTACATCACTATATGCCTACACCTGTACATCAATATACGCCTACACCTGGACACCATTATATGCCTACACCTGTACATCGGTATTGGCCTACACCTGTACATCACTCTATGCCTACACCTGTACATCACTATATGCCTACACTTGTACATCACTATACGCCTACACCTGTACATCACTAAATGCCTATACCTGTACATCGGTATTGGCCTACACCTGTACATCACTATATGCCTACACCTGTACATCACTATATGCCTACACCTGTTCATCGGTATTGGCCTACACCTGTACATCGGTATTGGACTACACCTGTACATCACTATATGCCTACACCTGTACATCGGTATTGGCCTACACCTGTACATCACTATATGCCTACACCTGTACATCGCTGTAATCCTACACCTGTACATCACTCTATGCCTACACCTGTACATCACTATATGCCTACACCTGTACATCGCTGTAATCCTACACCTGTACATCACTCTATGCCTACACCTGTACATCACTATATGCCTACACCTGTACATCGGCATTAGCCTACACCTGTACATCGGTATTGGCCTACACCTGTACATCACTATATGCCTACACCTGTACATCGGTATTGGCCTACATCTGTACATCGCTATAGACCTACACCTGTACATCGGTATTGGCCTACATCTGTACATCGCTTTAGGCCTACACCTGTACATCACTATAGGCCTACTACACCTGTACATCACCATATGCCTACACCTGTACATCATTATAGGCCAACTACACCTGTACATCACTATATGCCTACACCTATACATTACCATATGCCTACCCCTGAACATCGCTATTGGCCTACATCTGAACATCGCTACTTTATTTTATCACACATATCTATACAACTATAGAAAGGTTTTGTCAGGCAAATAATTGCATAAATGCCACAGATGGCGTTAATTGAAACGCTTCATTTCGTGCTTCATCAACCAATAGTCGAGATGCAGGCTTGTGATGACGGACGTTATGTCGTCCTCATTTGATGTTCCCCGTCGCGATATGCGCCATTATAAATCTTTATTCGGGAAAAAGCCTATAGCCATGGATGTACATAATTTCAGCAAGATTCATTTTTCGGTAATAGATGGGTATGTTGATTTTACATACGGACATTTCTTAATACAAGAGCTTCTCTCACAATATGTCATTAAACAGTTTCTACAGTTCAATAGAATATTCTTATTACAAAATAATAACTTATTGAATTTACTCACGTTAGTGGTATTCTAATAATAATTTGGGTATATATATTTTATCTTAAGGCAGTGAAATATGGCGGACTAATATAAACTGGTACTCATCTTTAAATATTCCGAGGATACACAATTCGATTCAACACCAGCTCGTCATCCATCATGTATCATTAGTGGAAGCTCCCCAATTCTTAATAAATAGAGACCGCCTCCATGGTTAAGTGGTAGAGCGTTCACCCGGAGAGCGGAAGGTCCGGGGTACGATCCCCGGCCGCGTCATACCAACAGACGTTAAAAGATGGTAGTTGTTGTTACCCTGTCTGGCGCTCGGCATCGAGGGGCTGAAACAAGGACTGACGGCTCGGAGTCTGTATAATGTGTCTGAGTATAATGTGTCATGTTAAACTGCGGCATGGTATCGCAGCACTATAAAATCGGCATTAGTCCGGACTAGTACAAGCACACACACACACACACACACACACACACTCTCTCTCTCTCTCTCTCTCTCTCTCTCTCTCTCTCTCTCTCTCTCTCTCTCTCTCTCTCTCTCTCTCTCACACACACACACACACACACACACACACACTCTCTCTCTCTCTCTCTCACACACACACACACACACACACACACACGTGCATGCACGTCGCTATCTAAGTGCAATAATCTTGGACGCGACGTTAAACCCCACTTTACCTTCACCTTTATAAATAGAAGTTGTCCATATGAACGAACCGTGAATGTATATATATATATATATTACACAAAAGCTAGAAGTTAATGATATTCTTTATAAAATCATAGACCGCCTCCGTGGTCTAGTGGTAGAGTGTCCGCCCGGAGAGCGGAAGGTCCAGGGTTCGATCCCCGGCCGCGTCATACCAACATACGTTAAAATATGGTACTTGTTGTTACCCTGTCTGGCGCTCGGCATTAAGGGGCTAAAACAAGGACATCTTCTTGTGTCGTCCATACAAGACAATATCTTCAATAGTGAACAGGAATCTTAGTACATTTGAAACCCACGTTACCTAATTGCAGTGATCTAAAGATCGACATGAAAGATAACATTGCTTTGGGTGCCAGTTGTTAGCTATTGGCAACAATTTCAGCCAATGTGTAATACTAGTACGTCTCTTGTAATTGTCAAAAACGTTACTTAAAAACGTTTTTTGAAACGCTCGACATTTTCAAATTTAGAATGTCCCCACACTTCACACGTGTAATAGGGGGCACGGGTGACCCAGTCGTCTAAGGCGCCGTGATTCGCTGTGCAGAGTTGCGTTCCTTTGGCACGCCAGAAACCTATGATTGTGGGTTCGAATCCCGGTTCGCCCCGATTATGTTTCTAGGTTTTTTAGCACCATACCCGTGCTCGTGGGTTTCACCGAAGTGGTAAACGTCTGAGACCTGCATCACTTCGGGCTTTCCTCCCACATTAAGCTGACACGCCGCGATATAATTGGAATATTGTTAAAAGTGGCGTTAAAACCCAACCCACTCACTCACAAGTGTAATATTGGTTAAATCGGGGTATCAAATATTTTAAATATAACAGATGATGAAATATTCTTGAACTTGTACAGTAACTGTCTAACAGGAACTAAACGTGTTTTAGATTTATGAATATTTCTTCCTTTAGACCAACACAACATATTTGACAACAGCAGCCCAGAATAATTATAATGCGTAGATATTTTTACATGTTCATTTACATACATATTTTCTTCAGTGCTCCTACGTGTACCGCCATTCCGAAAAACTTTCTGTCTTATCTAAATTAACATGTAATCCCAATTTAATACTATATCCTTTGAGAACATTGACTTTTCTTTGTAAACCAATAACAGTGTCATCAAACAGGCAAATGTCATCTGCATATAGCAATACCAATATATCTAGTAATTCTTCACCTACAACAATACCATATAACATTAGATTCATGTAACATTGCTTCCAACTCTACGACAAGTGTGAGAATAATAAAGGACTAATAACAGAGCCCTGGTTTACGCCACTAAGAGTAACAAAGTAATGAGGAAATGAATTATTTGAGAGGTTTACATCATTTGTTAGCTCAGAATACATGTTCAATAAAACATGAAATATTTTGCAATGAATGCCTTTCTCCAATATGGTATACCAAAACAATGTTCAATTTCCAGAGTCAAATGCTTCTCTGAATTCTAAAATAAATAGACTCTACCATTACTCTTAGCCAGATACTTTTGTTCTAAACACTGGCCTTTCTTGTTTAATGGCAAAGGTAATCCCTTCGCCCATTCCACAGAAACATTTCCACCATTCAGAATTAAATTAAATAACACATCGAGAAAACGTCCTGCTGTACAACACTTAATTATCTCTGGTGTGGCTGGATCGGTATTGGCGTTTTCCCCCTCTCAGATTATCAGAATAGCTTCTTCAATGTTAGATATTTACAGTTAATAATACTATTGACATCATCGTCCATACACACATAGCAATTGTCCTCGTCATGATCTTGTAAATACTGATCCGCCTCTCCAATGTGATGCTCGTCAATATCGTAATCATCGGTATTCAAAACCGACTCAAAATACAACACCCATTCTGCAGCTGATATAGAATTTGTGCAAAGGGTTTTACGTTTAGCGAGCTGTTTAATTTGATTCCAGAATGATTTGGAACTACTTCAGTTCTGCGATAATGTATTTACCATATCTTCTTCCTACATTTCCTTCTTAAGGCGACACAAATGACGATAAGAATTCTTAAACGTGGGAATTCTGTCCAAAAAAACCATTTGGCCAGTAGATCGAAAACGATCTTAGTTGAAATATTTAAGCTGTTTAAAGTATTAACACTGCTCGTCCTACCCGTTCCACTGATTGGTTTATAGAGTCAAAACTGTCTATTCTCCGCATACCACACTGATACTTGTCGGGACACTGATTTAAACATGAAGTTAGCCTGTCGACAGCAGTATCCACAATCACAATAAGTCGTCTCTGAAGGCTTCTAAACTATACGCTGAATATGCTGATTGCAACAGTTTCATAAATTCGTTGTTCATTTTCTCTTTCCATTTATACATAATTATAGACTGTACTGCATTATTTATGTGATTTAACACGATAGGCAAGTGGTCAGATTCACAGCGCGAATCAACGTGAAAGTCATTCTCTCAATCAAACAATTCTGAAGAACATAAGCAATAGTCTGCTAAACTT
>NW_025964330.1:0-14267 GCF_023055435.1 Haliotis rufescens
GTGGTAGATGTAAATCATTCTTACTACCCCACAAGATGTGTATGATACATAAATACATGTGTATATGTAAATCATACTTACTACCCCCACCGGATGTGTATGATACATAAAATACATGTGTAGATGTAAAATCATACTTACTACCCCACCAGATGTGTATGATAACATAAATACATGTGTAGATGTAAATCATACTTACTACCCCCACCGGATGTGTATGATACATAAATACATGTGTAGATGTAAATCATTCTTACTACCCCACCGGATGTGTATGATACATAAATACATGTGTAGATGTAAATCATACTTACTACCCCACCGGATGTGTATGATACATAAATACATGTGTAGATGTAAATCATACTTACTACCCCACCAGGATGTGTATGATACATAAATACATGTGTAGATGTAAATCATTCTTACTACCCCACCGGATGTGTATGATACATAAATACATGTGTAGATGTAAATCATACTTACTACCCCACCGGATGTGTATGATACATAAATACATGTGTAGATGTAAATCATACTTACTACCCCACCGGATGTGTATGATACATAAATACATGTGTAGATGTAAATCATACTTACTACCCCACAAGATGTGTATGATACATAAATACATGTGTAGATGTAAATCATTCTTACTACCCCACCGGATGTGTATGATACATAAATACATGTGTAGATGTAAATCATACTTACTACCCCACAGGATGTGTATGATACATAAATACATGTGTAGATGTAAATCATTCTTACTACCCCACCGATGTGTATGATACATAAATACATGTGTAGATGTAAATCATACTTACTACCCCACCGGATGTGTATGATACATAAATACATGTGTAGATGTAAATCATACTTACTACCCCACAGGATGTGTATGATACATAAATACATGTGTAGATGTAAATCATACTTACTACCCCACCGGATGTGTATCATACATAAATACATGTGTAGATGTAAATCATTCTTACTACCCCACCGGATGTGTATGATACATAAATACATGTGTAGATGTAAATCATACTTACTACCCCACCGGATGTGTATGATACATAAATACATGTGTAGATGTAAATCATACTTACTACCCCACAAGATGTGTATGATACATAAATACATGTGTAGATGTAAATCATACTGACTACCCCACAAGATGTGTATGATACATAAATACATGTGTAGATGTAAATCATTCTTACTACCCCACAAGATGTGTATGATACATAAATACATGTGTAGATGTAAATCATACTTACTACCCCACCAGATGTGTATGATACATAAATACATGTGTAGATGTAAATCATACTGACTACCCCACAAGATGTGTATGATACATAAATACATGTGTAGATGTAAATCATTTCTTACTACCCCACCGGATGTGTATGATACATAAATACATGTGTAGATGTAAATCATACTTACTACCCCACCGGATGTGTATGATACATAAATACATGTGTAGATGTAAATCATTCTTACTACCCCACCGGATGTGTATGATACATAAATACATGTGTAGATGTAAATCATTCTTACTACCCCACCGGATGTGTATGATACATAAATACATGTGTAGATGTAAATCATACTGACTACCCCACAAGATGTGTATGATACATAAATACATGTGTAGATGTAAATCATTCTTACTACCCCACCGGATGTGTATGATACATAAATACATGTGTAGATGTAAATCATTCTTACTACCCCACCGGATGTGTATGATACATAAATACATGTGTAGATGTAAATCATACTTACTACCCCACCGGATGTGTATGATACATAAATACATGTGTAGATGTAAATCATACTGACTACCCCACAAGATGTGTATGATACATAAATACATGTGTAGATGTAAATCATACTGACTACCCCACAAGATGTGTATGATACATAAATACATGTGTAGATGTAAATCATACTGACTACCCCACAAGATGTGTATGATACATAAATACATGTGTAGATGTAAATCATTCTTACTACCCCACCGGATGTGTATGATACATAAATACATGTGTAGATGTAAATCATTCTTACTACCCCACCGGATGTGTATGATACATAAATACATGTGTAGATGTAAATCATACTTACTACCCCACCAGATGTGTATGATACATAAATACATGTGTAGATGTAAATCATTCTTACTACCCCACCGGATGTGTATGATACATAAATACATGTGTAGATGTAAATCATTCTTACTACCCCACCGGATGTGTATGATACATAAATACATGTGTAGATGTAAATCATACTGACTACCCCACAAGATGTGTATGATACATAAATACATGTGTAGATGTAAATCATTCTTACTACCCCACCGGATGTGTATGATACATAAATACATGTGTAGATGTAAATCATTCTTACTACCCCACCGGATGTGTATGATACATAAATACATGTGTAGATGTAAATCATACTTACTACCCCACCGGATGTGTATGATACATAAATACATGTGTAGATGTAAATCATACTGACTACCCCACAAGATGTGTATGATACATAAATACATGTGTAGATGTAAATCATACTGACTACCCCACAAGATGTGTATGATACATAAATACATGTGTAGATGTAAATCATACTGACTACCCCACAAGATGTGTATGATACATAAATACATGTGTAGATGTAAATCATTCTTACTACCCCACCGGATGTGTATGATACATAAATACATGTGTAGATGTAAATCATTCTTACTACCCCACCGGATGTGTATGATACATAAATACATGTGTAGATGTAAATCATACTTACTACCCCACCAGATGTGTATGATACATAAATACATGTGTAGATGTAAATCATTCTTACTACCCCACCGGATGTGTATGATACATAAATACATGTGTAGATGTAAATCATTCTTACTACCCCACCGGATGTGTATGATACATAAATACATGTGTAGATGTAAATCATACTTACTACCCCACAAGATGTGTATGATACATAAATACATGTGTAGATGTAAATCATACTGACTACCCCACAAGATGTGTATGATACATAAATACATGTGTAGATGTAAATCATTCTTACTACCCCACCGGATGTGTATGATACATAAATACATGTGTAGATGTAAATCATTCTTACTACCCCACCGGATGTGTATGATACATAAATACATGTGTAGATGTAAATCATACTTACTACCCCACAAGATGTGTATGATACATAAATACATGTGTAGATGTAAATCATACTGACTACCCCACAAGATGTGTATGATACATAAATACATGTGTAGATGTAAATCATACTTACTACCCCACCGGATGTGTATGATACATAAATACATGTGTAGATGTAAATCATACTGACTACCCCACAAGATGTGTATGATACATAAATACATATGTAGATGTAAATCATAGTTGTATCTTCTTGTTTTGGTAACATAATATTTTTTGATGACGTAATTTACCAGTGCCTGTTTCTTTTACTATTTCTTGAAAACATTTCTCACTTCCTTCAGTTATATAACTGATAAGTACTTACATGTGTTGCTGTCAAAATTCACAACATTCGGGCTACTGGCAACTTCACGTTACATAAGACCTTCACATTTCCCGTACCGCATCGCCTTACCGCTGTACTGAAATGCATGCAAATTATGAAGCCTGCTCGGGGATTTTACAACATAGATATTGGTACGAATACAGTGAAAATCTGTTGATTTTTAAGAGTGTGAAATCCAAACATCAAGGGCATCGCTTTCAGTACCGATTGCAAAACATCAACAAAGCCATCTGGAATAAACGATCAGCTGATCTCACAGTCTCACTTAGAACGGCTGCCAAGTGGTTAACGATACAATATACACAGTCATGGTCATCCCTGATGTATCTTTGAATCAAGGAACATCTATTTCCAGACATGACAATAGATAGATCGTTGTTTAGATGAAAAGATATACTGTCAATACACCAGCGTTGCCAATAGAGGTGAAGGCTATACTGATTAACTGTCTATAGGTGTGAGAGTGACATCACATGTCCGCTCGTATTGCGCATGCGCCATCAGTTTAAGGTTGGACTGTCTGGGTCAGCACACCTAGCGGGGTAGTGAAGGGAAGATGAATTGAAAAAGATCGCCTATTATGTCAGGGCTTTTCATAAGTAAAACACCCTCTTTTTATTTTCTTATCTGATTGTATAACAATTTTCATGTAAGTAGATTTTTTGTTTGTGTTGTGGGATGGATACCCGTCCGTCTGCTCCAAGTGTGGCATCACTTAACTCGCCCTAGATTCTCAACCTTCCTGCGATTGATGGTTTCACATGCACGTAATTCTTTCAAAGTCAAGAGGGATTTACCTAACATTCGTCTACACGTTCGTCTGAGGACAGGGCACACAGATCTTGTGATATGCTACATAATGGTAGTGAGAGTGAACTACCCAGGGCCTTCGGACTTTACAACCTTGTGCATACTGTTACAACTCGTGTGGTAGGAATTTCTGAGAAGAAACAGCTTTCAGGAACTATTACATGTGATTATCATCCTCCAACAACATCTGGCTAGGTTACCCCACGTGACTCAGTTCTCTCTTGTACATCTCACAGGGACACTTTGGATTTCGGATTGGAATGATGTTATGCTTGTACTGTGGAGGACTACTCATTCAAGCAGATTATTGAGGAATTGCACTCTCCTATGCCTTGGACTAAGCCCTTAGTCACTAATGAACCTGCCCCTCATTTGATGGAACCGGAATTCGCAGATCCTGCACCCCCAGCAGTTCCACACCCTGCCATGGCCATCCTCCTCTAGTAAGTTAGAACAACAAGCTAAGCTGCTTTGCTCAGCTTCCCTGCATTGAAGTCTACTATTATTTAATGAAGTTTTCCTCTTCAAGATGAGTTTTCGCATGAACAAACTTGAGGATATGGAAGGCGTCAACATGCATATGATGAACATTGGAGCCTACCTTAATTGGATTGCTGTGTTAATTGAGTTTTGGCATAGGTTACTTGTGATTCATGAGTATGATACAGAAATGCCAGCGGATCAAGAAGGTCAAGTGGGTTTCATTCAGAGTGCTTTACATGGCATCCTCAAGGAATTATGAGTTTCTCAAGTATGTATGTCGTCCCAACTTGCTTTCCCTTAAAGCCACCATCTACAGGTTCAAATAGTCTCTGTACCCTTAACACCTAGGAACTGGGAACAGTCATTGATGAAGTCAATCAGGATACTAAAGAGAGATTCCAGGTTTCCACTATTAACCTGGTGGCGGGCGAAGACTTACAGGTGACCTGCCGCTACTCCCAGAGATCATCAGGATCCTCCTAAAAGAAGATATGTCACTGCAGGATGAGATTCTTTCTGTGCCCCTGCCTTGACGGACAAGAAAGACTCCTGTGACGACACAAATGACGACATCATCGTCATAGAGGTAGAAGCAAGTCCATCTCCAGAGGTAGTGGGACTTGCCGTAAAACACTACCAGTACTTACAACCTCCCTTTGTTAAACCCTTTCCTGTCAGCTTTGTTTATGGATCTTGATAACAGATATATGGATTTCAAACTAACGTGAAAACGAGGACCAGTGGGAGGGTGTCTGCTGTCTTACTCCAACATTTGGAAGCATGTGACGTCAGACCACTGCTTACTCAAAGTTGTAAGGACAGTTTACAGTCTGGACTGTCGTTACTTGATAACAGTGTAAGAACCTACATTGAAACGTCGCTCTTTATTGTAATAAAGAAGTTGTTCTTCCATTAATTCTTATCCTTCATCAGAACCAAATATGATGTTAAAATATGGGAAGTGAGGTCACAGAAATGCCAGTGTTACGGGTTTTCATGGAAAATGACAAGTATTTGCATCTATTATTTGTTACTGTTAATGTTTATAATCAAGGCTGTCACTAGTGTCAGCTATTTGGGAGTGTTACATGCCAGATCCTGCCTTTTCCCTCTGTTAAATTCTGCACATGATGTAGTAGAGATAAGGTATTTGAAGGAATTATTAAACAATAGTTACATTGTGCATAATTCTAAGAACATTACCTCTACTTAATCAGGAGCAGTCCCACCCACCTCCCCCATTCATCTGCATCTAGGATGCTGGGTATTTTAAGCCGCCCCACTTTTGTGCAGGAAACTGTACCCATTGTGAGTGAGGTGAGGGGTCCCCTGTGACTATGGTAAATAGCTGACAGTGAAAAGGGTGTCTGTTGAAAAATCTGAAGATTTAATAGTGTGATGACAGCCAAATTACAGAAATTATGGCTGTGATGGAATAGGGGTAGTATTCTTAGAATTATACAGAGTGATAACTATTGTTTGATGTCTTAATACATGCCATGCATTTTCTTTCTGTTTCTCTCTCAAACGTTTCTACTTCTCATGATCAGTTTTGACCAAATCAGTGATTGTACATACTCTTAGATCTTTACTTGGGACCGGTACATTTTAGCTTGGACCGGTATTTTGCATTTTGACCTTTCAACTTCAACCATAATGAAAGCTGAAACTTATTGCCATCATTCAGCCATTTTTGGTTGAAATGAAATGATGATTGAGTGTAGTCCCCCTTTGTAAGACATGTAAGGGGGCACATGCAGTCCAGTTATCTAAAGACTGAAATTTTCTGTTCAGAGTTGTGTCCCTTAATTGTAAAAGGTTCCGCCAGGTGTTTGATGTGACAGTGATTCCATTGAAGTTTGTCTTCTGTTTTGTCTGTTTCACTGGCATTAAAGGGTAGTGTATAATTACAAAAGCCCAGGTGAATCTTATAGAAACGGGCTCCGTCCGTCCTTCCGTACGTCCGGCCGTACGTCTGTCTGTCCGTCCGTCCGTCACGTTTCGTTTCCGGAGCATAACTCATAAACCATTCAATATTTTTTCATCAAACTTTGCAGGTCTGTCAGGTACATGCTGAACTGGTGCCTTTTGCTATTGAGAAATTTTAGAAACTTGTATTTTTTACATTTCCATGGCAACAAGATGGACTTAGCTTCTGTGAGGGTAGGGTTCGTTTCCGGAGCATAACTCATAAACCGTTCAATATTTTTTCATCAAACTTTGCAGGTCTGTCAGGTACATGCTGAACTGGTGCCTTTTGATATTTAGAATTTTAGAAATATTTATTTTTTACGTTTCCATGGCAACAAGATGGACTTAGGTTCCAAACTCATCTCTTTTTTTACAACTTCCATGACAAGTTCCACCTCGGTTAGGGTTTGTTTAGATTTAATTATGTCATAAATTCTGCAACAGGGGTGGGGGATATAGCCACGTTAGTGGCAAACTCTTGTTGTATTCTGAGCAACATACATGATGATGAGTGTAATATATAAGCTGGTTACATGACAACTTCAGTGGAAGTCGCATATGTTGCAGGAGAGGAAATGGCACTCATTGAGCTGGTGTCGTTGTTGGCTGATACCTGTTTGTGCCTAAATGTTGGAATCTTAATGGGTATAATTAAGAACAGATGTCTTTAGATTGATTGTTTGATTTGAAGTTGATGATTGAGTGAAAGAAATTACTTTCAATTCAGAACTCCAACCTCCTTCCTGCACTCTTCAAACCGCATAGAGCAGGCCCAGGCATTCACATGGATCCGCAGTCACTTGGAAGAGGACAGTGAGATCTGTGTGCCTAAGCATGAGGTCTATGATGATTACAGGTCAGTGTTCAGCTACCACTAAACTTTCATACAAAACCTTTATAGGAGGAACTAGCCAGAATATGTTTCATGTAAGCTCAACTGGTGAAGCTATTGTTATGGCATTGTGTCTCTGTTTTGATATTGCCTTTAAACTTGATTATATAAATGTATTCCTGTTTGTTCACTATTGTAATGAAGCTTACAATTCAAGACTGTTACTAAACATAAAAATAACTGGTAATATGCGGAAATTCTGTCTTGTTTTATGCTCCTGATTCCGATTCCACTTCTTCCTGATTCCAAAGTCCCAGCTTTCAGTCCCTTATGTCATACCTTCTCTCACAACTTAATTTACAGTCTGTTTGGCTCCAAATGAGAACGTTGACTTGAAAAATAACTCAAAATCGGGAATAGTCTATTAAATGTCAATATGGTACACAGCAATAAATACCCTGTAGTCAACAATATCTGTTGTTTGTTATTTTTATTCCCATCACTGGAAAAAGTTGTTTAAGTTGACATCTTGAATGGAAGGGGCACAATGGTAGGAGGAACAGCGCAAACATGAACTGCACATGCTAAATTTTATATGTTGTTGTTGGCTGATAAGATGCGCTACTCAGCTGATGTGAAACAGTTGATTTTTAAGGTGTAAGATTTCTTTCAGTGAAGCAGAAAGAGAAAACCATTTTATGCCATTAATAAATACTTGAAACAAGCTTCTAATGCTCTTGGTATGTCTCCTAACAAGCTAAAAAACGTTATCCGTCGACAGGGCTCCAGCAATCAGGCAAAGCAGTTGGGGGAACATATCAAAGCCATGTACGGTTGATAAATTAGACAGTGTGTTATATGAACAATTTGGCATCCTTCATCTCCGAAATCATTATCAATCAAACCATCAAGCAGAAATGTGAAGAAGGATATGATCCTGTTTTCCTAGATGAGACATGGGTAAGTGCCTCTCACACAGCCAGATGTCAGTGGGTACCCATTGGGGTCTGAAAGGAGTCTGGAAGAAAGTTACCAATGGAAAAGGGTGAAAGACTTATTGCTGTGAGGGGGGCAGGGGTGGCCCAGTCGTCTAAGGCGCCACGATTCCCTGTGCAGTGTTGCGTCCCTTGGACACATCAGAAACCTATGATTGTGGGTTCAAATCCCGGTTCGCCCCGATTATGTTTCTAGGTTTGTCAGCACCATACCCCAGCTCGTGGGTATTCACCGAAATGGAAAACGTCTAGGACCTGCATCACTTCGGGCTTTCCTCCCACATAAAGCTGACGTGCCTTGATATAACTGGAAAACTGTTAAAAGCGGCGTTAAATCTAACTCACTCACTCACTCACAGCTTGTGACCTCGTCTTTTGAGCCAAGGCTAAGGACAACAGAGACTTTCAGTAGCACACAGAAATGAACGGCAAGGTATCTGGAGTGGGTGAAAGAGAAATCGGCACCTGCTTTGTGTGCCAAGTCCCTTGTTATCTTGTACAATGAATCATATCACAGTATGCAGGATCCAGACAGCAATGCCCCGCCGTCTATTAGCCTTAACGGGGATATTGTGACATGCAACAGATGAATATGACCTTTCCTTTTAGGGCTACAAAACCACAACTCTTATGAAATCATCAAATATTAACAAACCTGACCCTGTGTATATGGTTGACAATTTCATCAAAGGTCAAGGTCACACCGTCTTATGACTTCCCCCCCCCCACCACTGCGATCTGAACCTAATACATGGGGTATCGTCAAAGGTGACGTTAGACGATTGAACACAATGTTTAGATTGCTGGATGTTAAAAAGCTAGTAAATAAATTTCTTGGTCGGGTAACAGTGGAGTCATGGCAGCGTTGTGTTAGGAAAGTCGTCAACGAGATAGAGTCAAGATACTGGTCACGTGAGGAAGGGCAGCATGCAACAGTCCCACCTATAGTTGTGACCATCAGCAGTGACACAAGCGCTTCTGATGACGTGGGCTGTGACATGAGCGGGTCAGATTGTGATTAAAATTATCATGAGACTACCTCTGTTATGCTGTCATCCCCTGTACCATTGTGTAGCATATGCGTGTTTGCACTGTTCCTCCTACCATTGTGCCCCCTCCATTCAAGATGTCAACTTGTACACAATACAACATGATAGTTTTTTAAACAACTTTTTCCAGTGATGGGAATATTGTTAGGTACAAGGTATTCATTGCTGTATACAGAATTGACATTTTATAGACTATTCCTGATTTTGAGTTATTATTATGCAGTCTGTACAAGATGTCAGAACTTGTCATAGATGATACGTCATTGATAGTTTCAGACATCTTTTCTTCCGATCACTGCAATTAGATTTGATCGGTTTGAGTTATTATGTTGAGTGTTTCTTTTCTGAGTCACCTGTAGATCATGGCAGAAAATGTGCTTGGTGGTATTTCCACCTTCGAGACAACTACACATAATCTTAACAAAAACAACAGGAAATACTGAAAAATTCACCAAAAAACATTATATACAGTAGGGTCTTTGAAAGGCATATAGAAGTGATACACATGAGGAAGAGAATATATGGATGTGAACTTCTTTATTATGAGGAACACAACATTTCAGTGTATATGCTTACTTCTTTATCAGGTGAATGAATCATACAGTGATCTATACAGCAATATATATGTACAATATGTAGAATAATATACATATGTATATATTTATGATGCTTCAAAGTGAGTTGACCAGTCAGAGAGCAGAAATACTGACCCCACATGAGCCTGTATACTGTCAGTAAAAATCCAAGATGGTTGTTGCTGACTTACATGAGACTGTATACCAACAGTAACGGCCATCTTGGATTTTCCAACACCCACTTCACATGTTTCACATTAAAATTTTGGTACAGAAATTTGTTATTCGAAATTGTGATATGCAAGGACATTAATCTTTTTTAAATCATGTTCGTGACTTTATTGAGAAAGATTATATAGTTAAAATTGTCAACAAGGTTTGGCCTCTAAGGTTTGAGTAGTCTGCCTTTGAACCTTAACGTCATCGGTTGTAAGTGTCAAGTTTTGACATGACGTGGGATATGGATACCAGATAGTGTAAACCATGTCAACTTTTCGGCATAATAAATTTGTTATGGTGCCTTTAGTTGCTGTATACGGTGTCATATTTAGTTAGCAGAAACATTTAACACTGTATATGACAACTAAAGACATCATAGCAAATAATATAAGCAATATGTAGCAATATACAGTGTCTGCTCTGGCTTAAATTTTCTTTGGGTCACTAAAAACAATGGACCCTTCATCATGGAATTAGGGATCCAAACAAAAAGATTTGATGGTTCCAGTTTATAGCATTATGATATAAAATAAACAACTGAACATGTACAATTGTTGCGAAAATCAATACTTATTGCAACTTCAAAACATCAACAAATTATAAGTATAATAAAAGAAAGTGAAGTGAAGAGAGGTGTAGCCTAAACAGTGGATTTGTGGTCATCAAAGTGGAATGCCTATTGTTAAGGCAGGCAACAGTAAGTGCATTGGTTGTGGTTTCAGTAACACATTACAAGTCATACAAAGTGAACTGTCAAGTTGTAACCAACTATATTTAGTGAGTCAATCACTTTGGAAATGTTTGCTTTCTTTGAAACTGGTTTGTTATTTGTGTTATTCGTACCAGGTTTTTTCCATTTATTTACGGTTTTTGACTTCGGTTTTGCCGAAGCAATTTACTAAACTGTCCTGTGTATGGTGGCTAGTTCACGGCGATCACAGTAAACTACTTTCTCATGAGGATACGACATATTTCACAGAAGAAGGTAAATCACAAACTTTCATGAACAGTGCCAGAGTTGTCAATTTCACTTAAAGTGACAAACTTTTAAAGACAAAACATGAATAGACTATTGTAGAATAACTAAATATTTATAGTCAACAAAATGAAAACAACACTTACATTCATGTTTTGGCCTTTATTCTGTATTAATACAAGGTCACTAGCTTATCTCGCTTGTCACTGTTACTATGTTAAGTATTCTCGTGATGTGCCTTGCTATTTGACACAATGTTGAGATATTTTCGACCAATCAAGCTAAATAAATTACAGATTTGATTGTTGAATGTGCAGCGCCTGATTGGCTGATGCAAACCTACAGACCATACCAATAATTAATACATGCAACACAAAAAGTAGATGTTAGTCGAGATACTGGTTTGGTAATTTGTGATAAAACAAGAGAGAAAGTACAGTAAGCAATATATATAAACAAATACTGTAACTTTGACCAAAAAAACAATATATACAGATATATATATATATAGATATAGATATAGATATATAGATATAGATATATAAAAATAAAAAGCACAGTAAAGTTCTAACTCTCAGGCACAATATAGTAATAATTAAATAAGTGGAGTAAGATTGAACACAGTTTTAATAGGCTAGCGCTTTCAACTCGTACCACATACGAGTCTCATCAGGCCATAACTGAATAACGGACATTATTGTCAAGTTTCTTAACAATAGGCATTCCACTCTGATGACCACAAATCCACTGTTTAGGCTACACCTCTCACTTATTCAGTCCGTTATTCAGTTATGGCCTGATGAGACTCGTACGTGGTACAAGTTGAAAGCGCTAGCCTATTAAAACTGTGTTCAATCTTACTCCACTTATTTAATTATTACTACACACACACACACACACACACACACACACACACACACACACACACACACACACATATGTTTATGTTTATACATACAAAAAGTGTAATGCATCTAAAATATATACATATGTATGTTTGGAGGAATTTAGACAATAAACAATATATACACAAAATACTGTAACATTGACTAAAGAGCAGTGAATAAGGCAGGTACCAATAGTACATTATACACAAGGAAAGACAGTGTTCTGGTCTGTGTCGAGATCAAAACCTATTCAAAGCTGCTGCAATGACAAGAACAACACACATCACCTCCTCGTATATAATTTATGTGTTTATTTGGTCACAAGCCAATTTCATTTGATGAGAAAATATGTTCAATCTGTACAGATAAGAGATTCTGATATCTCATGAATATCAGGAAACTCACATTACCATGTTACCTGAGGAGATTTCTTTGTCACGTCTTTGTCATTGGTTAAGTTTTCCAGGATTTTTCCTGCGCAGGTTGAAAAGAAAAGACCAAAAATTCTGGTCTTAATGTTTAAGTCAAAAGAATATCCTTTAAATTATGTCAAAGATCACCATCTTGAACTGACACTTCAGGGATTCATGTTTTTCTTATCTTTTGCAGGCTGTACTGTGAAAGTCATAATCTGAAGCCCCTTTGTCCAGCTGATTTTGGGAAGGTCATGAAATGCGTTTTTCCAAATGTCAAGCCACGTCGCCTTGGGCAGCGAGGACAATCAAAATATCCTTTGAAAGAGACCTACCACTCAAAATCATTTTAAACCCACAGTCACAATATTATGAGAGCACATTGGCATGAATTAGATCAGTACAAATGACTGTTTACAAGGCTTGATACAGTCTCACGACCGTACACACCCAACAATACATGTGGGCCAGTTACAAAAACTGTTCTCTTGCCCTGACTTGCCCTGTCATTATGGGCATTGTTTGCATTATTTCCTGTGTTATGTTTTCACCTTGAACTTCACTACAGTCAAAATTTGTTTATCCGGGAACTTGCGTTTTCTCAAATATCTTCCAGATAAAAAACATTTCCATATACATAGCTGAATCCCTTGTCAACTGACCAGAGTTAACTCCCCTACCCAAATTCTATGGAGGCAAAGATATGCCTAGGATTTTTATATTTTTGCAGTAAGAAAAAAGACATTGTATCCCTTTAGCGAATTCAGGTAAACAAAAAAGTGATAACAAACTTAATGTTAACCAATGAAAGTGTGAAATTTGTAGTAAAACTTTGGATTGTGCATGTGGTTGCTGTAAATAACCGTGACTTTGTGCAATCTGCCCATCTGTTCCCTGAAGTCAATGTGAACAACATTCAATGAAATTTTTATTAAAATAGATTACAAACAGTCCAGATATAAAATGAACACTTTTTCAAACCATATTGTGTAATAACAGGATTAAATTATACAATACTCACTCTTTTGATGTTGGTTGCCGGGTGATGAATTACAAAACAAACACATTATTCACTATCCGGTTTTTGGGACACCCCTGTGTGTATTTTGCACACTGTTGGTAATTGAAAGTCATTGGAAGATTTCAGAATAAATGAAGCATCTTATGTAGTGTATATTTTGTTTCACATAAATATCGTCTGGTAGGCGAGGTTTCCTGATATCTGGGTTCTGGTGAAACGGGGTTCCGCTCTAGTCACTTATTTAGTGCTAATAACAAATAAAGACAAGACACCAGTTAAACATAGATTGCAAATATATTTTAGTGAAACAATTTTAGAACCATTGCATTGATCTGTGGCATGTTTACACACAAGGATTGAGTTTGCATTATTTTACAAATATTCAGTTAGTCTTTATTGTGAGGTGCAGCTGATGACAAATGTTTCTGAAAAAATATTTTGCCTT
>NW_025964331.1:0-14220 GCF_023055435.1 Haliotis rufescens
ATGTGACACACGTGTGAGAATTTCTGCTGATGTGACACATGTGTGAGAGTTGCTGCTGATGTGACACACGTGTGAGAGTTGCTGCTGATGTGATACTTGTGTGAGTTGTTGCTGATGTGATACTTGTGAGAGTTGCTGGTGATGTGACACACATGTGTGAGAGTTGCTGCTTATGTGACACACGTGTGAGAGTTGCTGCTGATGTGACACACATGTGTGGGAGTTGCTGCTGTTGTGACACGTGTGAGAGTTGCTGGTGATGTGACACATGTGTGAGAGTTGCTGGTGATGTGACACGTGTGTGAGTTGCTGGTGATGTGACACGGTGAGAGTTGCTGCTGATGTGACACACGTGTGAGAGTTGCTGCTGGTGTGACACACGTGTGAGAGTTGCTGCTGATGTGACCCATGTGTGAAAGTTGCTGGTGATGTGACACACGTGTGAGAGTTGCTGCTGATGTGACACACAGGTGAGAGTTGCTGCTGGTGTGACACACGTGTGAGAGTTACTGCTGATGTGACACATGTGTGAGAGTTGCTGCTGATGTGACACACGTGTGAGAGTTGCTGCTGTTCTGCTTGCAGCCGAAGAATGCAGAGGAGCTCCTGTACATGCTCCAGTTCGGCAACAAGAACAGATCCCAGCACCCGACTGATGCCAACGCTGAGTCGTCACGGTCTCACGCTGTCTTCCAGGTAACTGCACTTCACTATCTTTGGGCATACCACATTCACCCTTGGGAACTTGACAATGCATGTCTACATGTAAAATATACCACAAGAGAATACTGTCAATTAAACTTTCGGGATTTGTAAGTTAGCATGGGGTTCTTATGAAGATTACTTGCTGATAGGTAAAGGAGTTGTTCAGTGGACCCTTGCTAGAATGGGACGTTTAATAAGCGGAATATGGAAGGTGTGCTTGTCATGAAGAGACAGGGTGTCCTGGGCATGGTCCTTGAGAGAAGTGGCTGATAGTTCCCAGCCTTGGAAAACTTCTGCTGGGACATGAGGGCAGTCTCGTCTAGAGCATAGCTAGAGACAAAAGAGTGAGTCTTGGATGTCTCTCCATGGAGGGAAGAAGAAGACCAAGATGAAGATGCAAGAGCAGACATGGGTTAAAGGGGAAGTGTACACGCAAAAATCACTTTCTTTCTTTTTCTAAACAAAACGCAATTTTAGAATTAGTTAGTATCTGTGTTTGAAAATATACGCTCATTTTTTTTCACAGTGAAAGTAGGAAGCTCACAATAGTGTTAAAATGATATGTCGTTGTGAGGCCTTCGTTTTACGAGCGAAATAGGCCTGAGTTATCCCCCTTAGATTATGACGTAATTGGTGCCAATTCAACTGGGTCCCTGTCTATTCTCAACGCAAAAGATATCAAGGACCAGTTTGCGGTAAAACAACATGGTCTACGACACACTCCGGCGCAGTGGTGACTCAGCATAACACAATTCTGGCTGGCATCTGAGACGCTAGAATCACAAAACTGTACCTACACCACGTGAAGCGGCTCTAACAAAGCATGATGACGTCATAATGTTTATCAATTGGCACCAATGACGTCATATTGCAAGGGGCATAAGCCATGGTGTTTTTGTTATGGAAATAGAACACTTGGTAAATGTGAAAAATATCAATCGTTTTAATGCAAAAAATATGTTAATTAAATATGATGTTTTTATATTTTTGTCTATGACACTTCTATGTTAACACTTTTAATGTGGAAAAAGTACAAGAAAAATTGGTTCATTTCCGTGTGAACTTGCCCTTTAAGGGAGCACCTCTATAAAAGCCAACCATGGGATTTAGTCTGTCATACAGACCCTGAAACAAATATATCGAATAAAGCCCATGCAAGTGTATAATGTTTGGCAAGTCTAGATTACTGCAGTATCTGAAAATGAAGACTCTTTGGGCTCCTTTTTATTATATTATATAACTATAATTTTACAACTGTTTTTTCTGTGAAGTGTGTTCATTTCAGAGACTAGATGTTAGTCTATCTGGGATTCTGACGGGGATATTTCCTGTTATTTGTAGCCACCATCAAGTGCGATATATTAATAAACCAGCAAGAATGTGTAGTAAGACATGAAGTCACAAACCATTAGAATTATATAAATTGAAAATGAACAAGAAACAAGCAAAAGGATGCTGGTATATTGCTGGAGCATTTTATATTCACAACAAGCAGTAATGTGAAGATACACGACGTCATCACTTCCGTGGTCACTTGCATGGGCACTGTGAGATAGTATTATCCACACAACTAGTTGGAACATCTTCTTCAGCTGGACCTCACACAGCTTTGTCTTTCTGTCAAAAATTGCAGAAGATGCATTTAGGAGTATGTAGGATAAGTATAAAAGTGTAAAAATATATTTAGATTTTACTAGGTTTAACTTTTGCATTTTTTCCATTTGACATGTTTGAAAAACAACTCTCTATGTTAAATTTGTTTAATTTATTTTTTTCTAAATTTTCTTTGTGCAGGTATTTGTGCGACAGAAAGACCGCACCGCTAACATATCTGCTGAGGTGAAGGTGGCCAAGATGTGTTTAGTTGACCTGGCAGGGTCCGAAAGGGCCACAGTCACCAAGAACCGAGGGGCTAGATTCAGAGAGGGAGCCAACATCAACAGGTCTCTCCTGGCACTTGGCAATGTCATCAATGCTCTCGCGGAGAACAAGGTTAGCCCTAGATGTGGCATAAACTTCAACATTTTAGGATTGATTTTTTCACTGTCCATCTTAACCATGGTAATGTAAATCAATGTAAATGCTTCTGTGACAGTTTAATATCAATATTCATACATTTTTATCTGTACAGTATCAACATATATATCTTATTGATGCATTGATATTGCGATATACGATGACATCCTTGGGTAGTCAGTCCATTCACCGAATAGCAGGATTAAAGGAACTTTCACTTGCTGTGTGATGGACTGGCAGCTGAGTGTTAGTATCAGGTTTTTGTTTGTACCGGATTCGACCCGTGAAGATTCGGTGTAGAATAGGTCTTCAGCAATCCATGCTTGCCGTAAAAGGTGACTACGCTTGTCGTAAGAGACGACTAACGGGATCGGGTGGTCAGGCTCGTTGACTTGGTTGATGCATGTCATCGATCCCAATTGCGTGGATCGATGCTCATGATGCCAATCACTGGATTGTCTGGCCAAGACTCGATTATTTACAGATCGCCGTCATATAGCTGGCATATTGCTGAGTGCAGCGTTAAACAACAAACAAGCAAACAAAAGTACTGGATTCCTTCTCCTGAAATAGGTTATTTGTCATCATACTGGACCACATTCACAGATGCTCTCATCATCAACCACTGGTTTTCGTGCTTCAGCCTTGACTTGCATACCAACTCAGTTATGTCAGAAATTGAGTGTACCCACCTTTATGAGACAAGGGAGTAAAAGGTCCAGTTTCCACCATTGCCGAACTAGGCTGGAATTGAGGGTGTTGATTATAGCACCACCAGCTATGTCCCCTCCATGACTCTCCTATTGACCAGTCAGAGTCCTCCACTCGGGAAGATGAGTGTACAAGATTCACCAACTACTTTCAAGCGAGCCTGATTAACATGCTCATTTTCATGTTCAGAAAATATGAACCGGGTTCCTCCACTCATTCATTCTCTGTTACTGACAAATGAACCTCACTGTTTATAACTTATGTGTTTCAGAACAAGGGCCACATTCCGTACCGAGACAGCAAGTTGACCCGGCTCCTGAAGGACTCGCTGGGAGGCAACTGTCGAACTGTCATGATTGCCGCAGTCAGGTAGGGAGGACAGCCCCACTGTCTTACAGCAGTCAGGTAGGGAGCACATCCCTACCCACCCCACTGTCTTACAGCAGTCAGGTAGGGAGAACACCCCCACCCACCCCACTGTCTTACAGCAGTCAGGTAGAGGGAACACCCCCACCCACCCCACTGTCTTACAGCAGTCAGGTAGGGAGAACACCCCACCCACCCCACTGTCTTACAGCAGTCAGGTAGGGAGAACATCCCTACCCACCCCACTGTCTTACAGCAGTCAGGTAGGGAGAACACCCCCACCCACCCCACTGTCTTACAGCAGTCAGGTAGGGAGGACACCCCTACCCACCCCACTGTCTTACAGCAGTCAGGTAGGGAGAACACCCCACCCACCCCACTGTCTTACAGCAGTCAGGTAGGGAGAACACCCCCACCCACCCCACTGTCTTGCAGCAGTCAGGTAGAGGGAACACCCCCACCCACCCCACTGTCTTACAGCAGTCAGGTAGGGAGAACACCCCCACCCACCCCACTGTCTTACAGCAGTCAGGTAGGGAGAACACCTCAACCCACCCCACTGTCTTACAGCAGTCAGGTAGGGAGAACACCCCTACCCACCCCACTGTCTTACAGCAGTCAGGTAGGGAGAACACCCCCACCCACCCCACTGTCTTACAGCAGTCAGGTAGGGAGAACACCTCAACCCACCCCACTGTCTTACAGCAGTCAGGTAGGGAGAACACCCCTACCCACCCCACTGTCTTACAGCAGTCAGGTAGGGAGAACACCCCCACCCACCCCACTGTCTTACAGCAGTCAGGTAGGGAGAACACCCCCACTGTCTTACAGCAGTCAGGTAGGGAGAACACCCCCACCCACCCCACTGTCTTACAGCAGTCAGGTAGGGAGAACACCTCAACCCACCCCACTGTCTTACAGCAGTCAGGTAGGGAGAACACCCCTATCCACCCCACTGTCTTACAGCAGTCAGGTAGGGAGAACACCCCCACCCACCCCACTGTCTTACAGCAGTCAGGTAGGGAGAACACCTCAACCCACCCCACTGTCTTACAGCAGTCAGGTAGGGAGAACACCCCTACCCACCCCACTGTCTTACAGCAGTCAGGTAGGGAGAACACCCCCACCCACCCCACTGTCTTACAGCAGTCAGGTAGGGAGAACACCCCCACTGTCTTACAGCAGTCAGGTAGGGAGAACACCCCCACCCACCCCACTATCTTACAGCAGTCAGGTAGGGAGAACACCCCCACCCACCCCACTGTCTTACAGCAGTCAGGTAGGGAGAACACCCCTACCCACCCCACTGTCTTGCAGCAGTCAGGTAGGGAGAACACCCCCACCCACCCCACTGTCTTGCAGCAGTCAGGTAGGGAAAACACCCCACCCCACCCCACTGTCTTACAGCAGTCAGGTAGGGAGAACACCCCCACCCACCCCACTGTCTTTCAGCAGTCAGGTAGGGAGAACACCTCAACCCACCCCACTGTCTTACAGCAGTCAGGTAGGGAGAACACCCCTACCCACCCCACTGTCTTACAGCAGTCAGGTAGGGAGAACACCCCCACCCACCCCACTGTCTTACAGCAGTCAGGTAGGGAGAACACCCTACCCACCCCACTGTCTTACAGCAGTCAGGTAGGGAGGACACCCCCACCCACCCCACTGTCTTGCAGCAGTCAGGTAGGGAGAACACCCTACCCACCCCACTGTCTTGCAGCAGTCAGGTAGAGGGAACACCCCAACCCACCCCACTGTCTTGCAGCAGTCAGGTAGGGAGAACACCCTACCCACCCCACTGTCTTGCAGCAGTCAGGTAGGGAGAACACCCCTACCCACCCCACTGTCTTGCAGCAGTCAGGTAGGGAGAACACCCCACCCCACTGTCTTGCAGCAGTCAGGTAGGGAGAACACCCCTACCCACCCCACTGTCTTACAGCAGTCAGGTAGGGAGGACACCACCCCCACCCCACTGTCTTGCAGCAGTCAGGTAGGGAGAACACCCCTACCCACCCCACTGTCTTACAGCAGTCAGGTAGGGAGAACATCCCACCCCACCCCACTGTCTTGCAGCAGTCAGGTAGGGAGAACACCCCTACCCACCCCACTGTCTTACAGCAGTCAGGTAGGGAGAACATCCCACCCCACCCCACTGTCTTGCAGCAGTCAGGTAGGGAGAACACCCCTACCCACCCCACTGTCTTACAGCAGTCAGGTAGGGAGAACACCTCAACCCACCCCACTGTCTTACAGCAGTCAGGTAGGGAGAACAACCCTACCCACCCCACTGTCTTGCAGCAGTCAGGTAGGGAGAACACCCCACCCCACTGTCTTGCAGCAGTCAGGTAGGGAGAACACCCCTACCCACCCCACTGTCTTACAGCAGTCAGGTAGGGAGAACACCTCAACCCACCCCACTGTCTTACAGCAGTCAGGTAGGGAGAACAACCCTACCCACCCCACTGTCTTGCAGCAGTCAGGTAGGGAGAACACCCCTACCCACCCCACTGTCTTACAGCAGTCAGGTAGGGAGAACACCCCACCCCACTGTCTTGCAGCAGTCAGGTAGGGAGAACACCCCTACCCACCCCACTGTCTTGCAGCAGTCAGGTAGGGAGAACACCCCACCCCACTGTCTTACAGCAGTCAGGTAGGGAGAACATCCCACCCCACCCCACTGTCTTGCAGCAGTCAGGTAGGGAGAACACCCCACCCCACTGTCTTGCAGCAGTCAGGTAGGGAGAACACCCCTACCCACCCCACTGTCTTACAGCAGTCAGGTAGGGAGAACATCCCACCCCACCCCACTGTCTTGCAGCAGTCAGGTAGGGAGAACACCCCACCCCACTGTCTTGCAGCAGTCAGGTAGGGAGAACACCCCTACCCACCCCACTGTCTTACAGCAGTCAGGTAGGGAGGACACCACCCCCACCCCACTGTCTTGCAGCAGTCAGGTAGGGAGGACACCCCTACCCACCCCACTGTCTTACAGCAGTCAGGTAGGGAGAACATCCCACCCCACCCCACTGTCTTGCAGCAGTCAGGTAGGGAGAACACCCCTACCCACCCCACTGTCTTACAGCAGTCAGGTAGGGAGAACATCCCACCCCACCACACTGTCTTGCAGCAGTCAGGTAGGGAGAACACCCCTACCCACCCCACTGTCTTACAGCAGTCAGGTAGGGAGAACATCCCACCCCACCCCACTGTCTTGCAGCAGTCAGGTAGGGAGAACACCCCTACCCACCCCACTGTCTTACAGCAGTCAGGTAGGGAGGACACCCCAACCCACCCCACTGTCTTACAGCAGTCAGGTAGGGAGGACACCCCCACCCACCCCACTGTCTTGCAGCAGTCAGGTAGGGAGGACACCATCGTCCAACCCCAGTCAAAATATTAGTTATATACAAGTTACAGGAGTAATTGTATTGTTGCCAAATGAAAAGTTGTATCTGAATATGAGTATCAGGCAAGTGGCCTGAACGTGACAGAATCTAGTTGTTTTATTGACATCCTGTTTCTGTTGTCTTAGTCCTTCCAGCATGTCGTATGAAGACACCTACAACACCCTCAAGTATGCCGACAGGGCCAAGCACATCCGGGCCATGGTGAGTAGACCACAGGAACAACATACTTCCTGTAGATTTTCTTTAATTTGGGGAAATATAAATTGTTGTTGAAACATTGGGTCATCAAGTCCACCCATCCACCCACTCTCACTCACTAGATCACTTATATGTCTGTCTGTTTCCCAGCTGAAGAAGAACATCCTGAATGTGGACTTCCACGTGTCCCGGTACGGCCAGATTGTGGAGGACTTGCGGAAAGAGGTGAGATCAGCTAATACCTGCTTTCATTTAGAGTCGCCTCCCTTAGCTGTAACAGGATCCACTGATTATGGCCTGTCCCCATTGTGATCCTTGTTATGTCAGAACCACAACCATATTTCACCAAAGTGAACATCTATGACCTGACCTCCCAAATGAAAGTGTCCTGCAGTGATGTTGCTGATGTTGCACTGATGTGTTCATAGAAGCAGAGATTCATTGATTCAGCTTTATTGGATGTGCGCAAAAATTCTGTATCATACCTTTACATATGATTATATATATATATATATGAGACTGCTGTTGGAAGCGAAAGAATACATGCTGGTCAAGTAACAAAAATGGCGCTTTGCGAAAAGAACTGTCTCAATTGACGAGTTAAAGAGAAATTTACAGTTTATAACGAGACATTTCAAGAGAATAACAAATGACATGAAGCGATATTTACTCCATAAATGACCACCCGTCATTATTTTGCCTTGTCAATGTGACACTAACGTAAAAAAGTTGTCAACAGTTTGTAAACGGACCAGACTCTTACGGTAAAGGGGGACAATTTGAGGGGAGGTCACTCTATCATGACAATAGTTCTGTTAAAAGGGTTATGTTCACTGCAATGAACAACTTTCTCAACTTCAGAAAACTCACAATGAAGTATACAATAAATATAGAATACTAAACGAGCTCCCGTGTAATACCAATTTTATGAAACGAGTGAATAGTTCTGGTATCTGACGAGCAAATGCGAGTGAGATACCACAACTATTCACGAGTTTCATAAAATTGGTTTTACACGAGAGCGAGTTTAGTATTTTATTTATTACTTGTCATTTATAATGTTTTTATAATTATACTGTTGAGTGTAAATAGGCTGACACCTACACGATCCATGGCATAATCCAATTGAGTTTAACAGAATAATACTTCAAACACGTAAAAAGTTGAAACGTATGAATTTAATATCATACAATGGTCCACCTTTAGAATTCAGGCGTTCGTCCCACAAAATTATCGTAGTGCTAAGGCTGTCACAACTCACATAATTTAACTTCTAAGGGTAACGACTGTCGTTGCGCTAGAGTACGATCGTCTTGTGGAACGGGACCTTGCACCTCAAAGTTTACAATCATGTCACAATACCCGATGACGTAATTTGTTGAATTTTGTTGCAAGATCCATCGGCGAAACAATGCCATGTGACGTCACCCTAGCAACAAGGTTGCTGGGGTCATCGAGTGTGCATAAGCTCCTCCCAGTGATCTATCATCTCCACACACAATGCCGTTGAATAAGCCAAGGGATGTTGAGAGCTTTCAATATTTGTTCGTGAAACGTGTTCCGAGAATACATAAGCACGCGTTTTGGTATTACACAATGTTTAATAAAGCTGTATGTTTATTAAACGGGTCATCTCTTCACGGGCAAGTAATAAACATGTTTACTTTTACCCTGTGAGGCAGGTGTGGTGTGACACAGCACGTGTTATGGTTCTGGTTGTCCGATATAGCAAGTGTTATAGTTGTATAGTAATCATGTTATCTGTCTTCTACTCACAGATCGGAGAGTTGAAGTCACGACTTCAGCTGTATGATGAGGGGAAGATGGGGTCGTCACGGCGACAGTCAGCTGTCAATGAGGAGCAAAGGTGAACATTTAGTTGATGCCATGTTTATTTTTTCATTGGTAAAGTTTTTGTATTTGCAAATATCAACCACACAGAAATAACATATGACTCTCTTTATTCAACTTTGATTACCACACTGGCTATCAACAGTCATCCTAACAGATAGCATAGGATTCTAACAAGAGGTTTAAAGATGTAAAGTGGCAGCAATCAGTCACAGAAATTCCCTTTCCATACACAGCGGCAGTATCACCTACATTAAACATATCTTGCAAAATAAACAATTAATTAAGTAACCATTGAATTGTACCCTGTGGTTTTGTTACACACAGCTTACACCCAAGCTGGTGGTCTGTACAGCTGCTGGGTGTACAGCTGTTGGTCTGTACAGCTAGTGGTCTATACAACTGATGGTCTATACAGCTGATGGTCTATACAGCTGATGGTCTGTACAGTAGGCAGTCTGTACAGCTAGTGGTCTATACAACTGATGGTCTAAACAGCTGATGGTCTATACAGCTGATGGTCTGTACAATAGGCGGTCTGTACAGCTGATGGGTGTACAGCTAGTGGTCTATTTAACTGATGGTCTGTACAGCTGATGGTCTGTACAGCTGGTAGTCTGTAAGCTGGTGGTCTGTACAGCTGATTGTCTGTACAGCTGATGGTCTGTACAGCTGGTGGGTGTACAGGTGATGGTCACTTAGCTGATGGTCAGTACAGCTGGTGGTCTATACAACTGATAGTCTGTACAGCTGGTGGTCTATACAACTGATAGTCTGTACAGCTGGTGGTCAGTACAGCTGGTGGGTGTACAGATGGTGGTCTATACAACTGATGGTCAGTACAGCTGGTGGTCTATACAACTGATAGTCTGTACAGCTGGTGGTCTATACAACTGATAGTCTGTACAGCTGGTGGTCTATACAACTGATAGTCTGTACAGCTGGTGGTCTATACAACTGATACTGATAGTCTGTACAGCTGGTGGTCAGTACAGCTGGTGGGTGTACGGATGGTGGTCTATACAGCTGGTGGGTGTACGGATGGTGGTCTATACAACTGATGGTCAGTACAGCTGGTGGTCTGTACAGCTGATGAGTGTACAGCTGGTGGTCTGTACATCTGGTGGTCTGTACATCTGGTGGTCTACAGCTGGTGGTCTGTACAGCTGGTGGCTTTACAGCTGATGGTCTGTACAGCTGGTGGGTGTACAGCTGATGGATGTTCAGCTGATCTTTTCAGCTGGACAGTTAATGGTTTGCTTCATGGTCACCTTCACCTGTAAAGAGTACTCTGTGTTTCATTAAACAAGGGCCAATTGAAGAAATACTTTGCACATTTATCCCTGATAGAAAAATACACATTACTGTTTCAAAATATCCTGATAAATTCACTCATACGAAGGTTGTAGACCAAAGTGAACATAAAATATTTTTTGGAACTTACCTAAAGAGGTTCGTCTGTAGCATTGAGGACATTTAGTAAATTCTTTGTTGATGGTATAAATGAAGTACACTACCGACAGAGCTAGAATGTGTGAGATGTTGAGCAGTATCTTGTCCCTCACACAGACTGAGCGCGATCCTGGAGAACATCTTCGAGGCTCGTTTGGACGTGCGTCGAGAGCAGCTGCAGGTGGAGTGTGTGTATCGGGACCTGCTGTGGAAGATTGGCCGCAAACAGAGATGTCTTCATCGACTCCGTGTCATCTCGAGCGCTGCTCAGGGACAGGTGGGTGGTTGTACAATGACGGGATGTGGTTGTACAATGACTAGATGTGGTTGTACAATGACTGGATGTGGTTGTACAATGACTGGATGTGGTTGTACAATGACTGGATGTGGTTGTACTATGAATGGATGTGGTTGTACAATGACTAGATGTGGTTGTACAATGACTGGATGTGGTTGTACAATGACTGGATGTGGTTGTACAATGATGGGATGTGGTTGTACAATGACTAGATGTGGTTGTACAATGACTGGATGTGGTTGTACAATGACTGGATGTGGTTGTACAATGACTGGATGTGGTTGTACAATGACTGGATGTGGTTGTACTATGAATGGATGTGGTTGTACTATGAATGGATGTGGTTGTACAATGACTAGATGTGGTTGTACAATGACTGGATGTGGTCGTACTATGACTGGATGTGGTTGTACAATGACTGGATGTGGTTGTACTATAACTGGATGTGGTTGTACAATGACTGGATGTGGTTGTACAATGACTGGATGTGGTTGTACAATGACTGGATGTGGTTGTACAATGACTGGATGTGGTTGTACAATGACTGGATGTGGTTGTACAATGACTGGATGTGGTTGTACAATGACTGGATGTGGTTGTACAATGACTGGATGTGGTTGTACAATGACTTGATGTGGTTGTACAATGACTGTATGTGGTTGTACAATGACGGGATGTGGTTGTACAATGACTGGATGTGGTTGTACAATGACTGTATGTGGTTGTACAATGACTGGATGTGGTCGTACAATGACTGGATATGGTTGTACAATGACTGTATGTGGTTGTACAATGACGGGATGTGGTTGTACAATGACGGGATGTGGTTGTACAATGACGGGATGTGGTTGTACAATGACGGGATGTGGTTGTACAATGACTGGATGTGGTTGTACTATGACTGGATGTGGTTGTACAATGACTGGATGTGGTTGTACAATGACTGGATGTGGTTGTACAATGACTGGATGTGGTTGTACAATGACTGTATGTGGTTGTACAATGACTGTATGTGGTTGTACAATGACTGTATGTGGTTGTACAATGACTGGATGTGGTTGTACAATGACTGTATGTGGTTGTACAATGACTGGATGTGGTTGTACTATAACTGGATGTGGTTGTACAATGACTGGATGTGGTTGTACTATGACTGGATGTGGTTGTCACTAGGTACAAAGATGCCTACAGTAGACTTTATTAACCTCCATGTCAGAATGATGAGATCTGATTGCTTCACATGACCTTGACACTATACTGTGTATCCTGCCTTGGAGGGAAATACATTTCTCAGAGGGTTCATAAATCCTTTATACCTGCGACGAGCAAGTGAGGCTGCACATGGATTTCTGAGAGGGAGAATAAATCCCTTACACCCCGCTTGCACCAAGAAGCTGCACGCTATTTCTGAGTAAATGAAAGTCATGTGACAGAGCACAAGTTAACCTCAGCTCAATCAAACAGCTGTTTTCTATCAATTTTGAAATTTGTTTTAATTAGTTTACATAGTCATATCACAACATGTCGCTAAGATAAATTTGTTGCAGCACATTAAAGATGGGCCCATGGGACGCATGAAGAAACCCATGTACCTCTTGTGATCCTACCACAACTAATAATGTATGCTTGTCATAAGGATTGACTGAAAATACTAGTGTGGTCTGTTTCGGTCACTTGATTGATAGCACGTCATTGTGCCTGATGGTAGTGATTCTGGTGACCACGTTAAACAACATTCAATCACTCACTCAGTCACTTCACTCAGGTGGCACGCAACATGTCTTAAAGTGCCTGCTGTAGAAGCTTGGCTATACACCTGAAGGTGTTGCTGATGGTCAGACGTACACCTGAAGGTGTTGCCGATGGTCAGATGTACACCTGAAGGTGTTGCCGATGGTCAAATGTACACCTGAAAGTGTTGCCAATGGTCAGATGTACACCTGAAGGTGTTGCCGATGGTCAGATGTACACCTGAAGGTGTTGCCGATGGTCAGATGTACACCTGAAGGTGTTGCCGATGCTCAGATGTACACCTGACATGTGTATCTGATGGTTGTAGACCGCCTCCGTGGTCTAGTGGTAGAGCGTCCGCCCGGAGAGTGGAAGGTCCGGGGTTCGATCCCGGCCGCGTCATACCAAAAGACGTTAAAAGATGGTACTTGTTGTTACCCTGTCTGGCGCTCGACATTAAGGGGCTAAAACAAGGACTGGTTGGCTCGAAGTCAGTATACTGTGTCTGAGTGGGGTATTCATGTTAAACTGCGGCATGGTATCTCAGTGAGCTAGCACTATTAATCGGCATCAGTACGGACTAGTACAAGCAGCCACACAAACACACACACGTACATGCACGTCACTATATAAGTGCAATAATCTTGGACGCGACGTTAAACCCCATTTCACCTCACCTCTGATGGTTGTAGGTGTGTGAGCGAGAGGAGCGCAGCCTCAAGTCCCTCCAGGGCAAGATGGAGGGTTGCTGCTTGTATGTACACCTGACATGTGTATCTGATGGTTGTAGGTGTGTGAGCGTGTGGAGCGCAGCCTCAAGTCCCTCCAGGGCAAGATGGAGGGTTGCTGCTTGTATGTACACCTGACATGTGTGTCTGATTGTTGTAGGTGTGTGAGCGAGTGGAGCGCAGCCTCAAGTCCCTCCAGGGCAAGATGGAGGCAGTGACCAGGAAGCGAGATGCAGCTGAAGTGAAGCTGGCCGCCAACCAGGACTGGCTGAACCGGGTCCACTCCGAGTTGTGCCTGGCAGGAGGAGACAACGCGGTGCCAGAGGTAAGTTCCCATGCTGCACCCTCATCTACCTGCCCTCCGTCCTGACCATCACTGTAGAGTGTAGGTTCCCATGCTGCACCCTCATCTACCTGCCCTCCGTCCTGACCATCACTGTAGACTGTAGGTTCCCATGCTGCACCCTCATCTACCTGCCCTCCGTCCTGACAATCACTGTAGACTGTAGGTTCCCATGCTGCACCCCTCATTTACCTGCCCTCCGTCCTGAGCATCACTGTAGACTGTAGGTTCCCATGCTGCACCCTCATCTACCTGCCCTCCGTCCTGACCATCACTGTAGACTGTAGGTTCCCATGCTGCACCCTCATCTACCTGCCCTCCGTCCTGACCATCACTGTAGACTGTAGGTTCCCATGCTGCACCCTCATTTACCTGCCCTCCGTCCTGACCATCACTGTAGACTGTAAGTTCCCT
>NW_025964332.1:0-14136 GCF_023055435.1 Haliotis rufescens
GATGTTTATTGTGTGTACATGTACTGATGCTATGTGTATTACAGTGGACCTAGATGTTTATAGTGTGTACATGTACTGATGGGATCTGTATTACAGTGGACCTAGATGTTTATAGTGTGTACATGTACTGATGGGATGTGTATTACAGTGGATCTAGATGTTTATAGTGTGTACATGTACTGATGGGATCTGTTTTACAGTGGACCTAGATGTTTATAGTGTGTACATGTACTGATGGATGTGTATTACAGTGGATCTAGATGTTTCTTGTGTGTTCATGTACCGATGGGATGTGTATTGCAGTGGATCTAGATGTTTATAGTGTGTACATGTACTGATGGGATGTGTATTACAGTGGACATAGATGTTTACAGTGTGTACATGCACTGATGGGATGTGTATTACAGTGGACCTAGATGTTTATTGTGTGTACATGTACTGATGCTATGTGTATAACAGTGGACCTAGATGTTTATAGTGTGTACATGTACTGATGGGATGTATTACAGTGGACCTAGATGTTTATAGTGTGTTCATGTATTGGTGGGATGTGTATTACAGTGGATCTAGATGTTTATAGCGTGTGAATCTACTAATGGGATGTGTATTACAGTGGACCTAGATGGTTATAGTATGTACATGTACTGATGGGATGTGTATTACAGTGGATCTAGATGGTTATAGTATGTACATGTACTGCTGGAATGTGTATTACAGTGGATCTACATGGTTATAGTGTGTACATGTACTGATGGTATGTGTATTACAGTGGACCTAGATGTTTCTTGTGTGTACATATACTGATGGGATGTGTATTACAGTGGATCTAGATGTTTATAGTGTGTGCATATACTGATGGGATGTGTATTACAGTGGACCTAGATGTTTATAGTGTGTTCATGTACTGATGGGATGTGTATTACAGTGGATCTAGATGTTTATAGTGTGTACATGTACTGATGGGATGTGTATTATAGTGGACCTAGATGTTTATAGTGTGTACATGTACTGATGGGATGTGTATTACAGTGGATCTAGATGTTTCTTGTGTGTACATGTACTGAGGGGATGTGTATTACAGTGGACCTAGATATTTAAAGTGTGTGCATATACTTATGGGATGTGTATTACAGTGGATCTAGATGTTTCTTGTGTGTTCATGTACTGATGGGATGTGTATTACAGTGGATCTAGATGTTTATAGTGTGTACATGTACTGATGGGATGTGTATTACAGTGGATCTAGATGCTTCTTGTTTGTTCATGTTCTGATGGGATGTGTATTGCTGTGGATCTAGATGTTTATAGTGTGTACATGTACTGATGGGATGTGTATTACAGTGGACCTAGATGTTTATAGTGTGTACATGTACTGATGGGATGTGTATTACAGTGGACCTAGATGTTTATAGTGTGTACATGTACTGATGGGATGTGAATTACAGTGGACCTAGATGTTTCTTGTGTGTTCATGTTCTGATGGGATGTGTATTACAGTGGATCTAGATATCTATAGTGTGGTCATGTACTGATGGGATGTGTATTACAGTGGATCTAGATGTTTATAGTGTGTGCATGTACTGATGGGATGTGTATTACAGTGGATCTAGATATCTATAGTGTGTTCATGTACTGATGGGATGTGTATTACAGTGGACCTAGATGTTTATAGTGTGTACATGTACTGATGGGATGTGTATTACAGTGGATCTAGATGTTTATAATGTGTACATGTACTGATGGGATGTGTATTACAGTGGATCTAAATGTTTATAGTGTGTACATGTACTGATAGGATGTGTATTACAGTGGATCTAGATGTTTATAGTGTGTACATGTACTGATGGGATGTGTAATACAGTGGACCTAGATGTTTATTGTGTGTACATGTACTGATAGGATGTGTATTACAGTGTATCTAGATGGTTATAGTGTGTACATGTACTGATGGGATGTGGATTACAGTGAACCTAGATGTTTATAGTGTGTACATATACTGATGGGATGTGTATTACAGTGGACCTAGATGTTTATAGTGTGTTCATGTACTGATGGAATGTGTATTACAGTGGACCTAGATGTTTATTGTGTGTACATGTACTGATGAGATGTGTATTACAGTGGACCTAGATGTTTATTGTGTGTACATGCACTGATTGGATGTTTATTACAGTGGACCTAGATGTTTATAGTGTGTGCATATACTGATGTGATGTGTATTACAGTGGACCGAGATGTTTATAGTATGTGCATATGCTGATGGGATGTGTATTACAGTGGACCTAGATGTTTATAGTGTGTCTATAGATTAGTATTTTATCTACGTATATACCACTTTATAGTGTCTCAGTACATCGTATATAAAGAAAACTGATCCGGTAAAGTCGAACACTTTTCCTGTATTGTCTTAAAAAAGTCTCTATCAGATGTGTTGGGTCCGACTTGGCCCGGGCTGTCAAAATCAACTTAAACCTCACAGATGTATATTCAAATGTATTCACATCTATAAACGAGTTTAATATCTACCTATATACCACTTTAAAGAGTCTCCGTTTGCTGTATTTAAAGAAAACAAGGTGCTCTAAGTGAAGCCCTTTTCCCTCTACATTCTCAACATAGTCTCTATCAAAAGTGTTTGGCTTGTGTTGGGTCCGACTTGGCCCGGGCTGTCAAAATCAACTTTAAACTCACGGATGTATCATCAAATGTGTTTATATCTATACCTTGTTTTCTTTAAATGCAATGTACTGTGACGGGAACATAAACATTATAATGATAATGATGATGATAGTTGTTTATGATGAGGATGATCACCATATTTTAACGTCTATCGTGTGATTAACAAGGAGGCCTTTCATGATTGAATTTAATCGTGCACTATTGCACATATTTATTTATCTGAAGATCGTCTTGTGAAGCATGTCAAGACTGAAAACAAGTCATTCAATGGATTTTCCTAAACGACCCATTGATGCAGTACTGAATATCAATGTTAATGTTTATTTTGTTGATGGTGCTGGACGGTACAGAAATGAGTGTCAGTCAAGCGAAGTGCCATATCAAATCGACCCAGAACCAGTCACTTGCCACTCGAAAACGTCAATGTGTGATTTTGTGTCAAAGTTGATGTCCAGTTTGACACAAACACAGTATCTTTGGCATGGTTCGATCCTCTTGTTACCGTAATGTGTGGTTTTGACTCCGAGACCATCAATGGTACGACCCAGAATATGCAGAGGGCGTCGTGGGAAATGATAATTACATATAAAATTCTTTGGAATACGCCCACATACAGAGTCAGACGTATCCAAGCGAACAAACCTGATATGGTCCTTTTTGTTAAATCCAATGAAAGCATTGTATGACCAATTTATCTGTTTCTTTTTAAACTAATGAGATTCAGGAGAAACATGGCAAAGACAGTATGAGGACCGTACTAACGAAATGTCAAACTAGCTTCCCAAGTTGTTATACTCGCCATTCATGACAAGAAAAATCCCGTTTCCTGACGCATAAAATAGTGTTTATATTAATTAAAATGCACACATTTCCAAATATTCGAAATATTCCAGTGTCCATACCGTCCACTAGCCTTGAAGGATAATGATGACGTAGACGACAAAAACGACAACGACAACAACGATGTGCTGGATTGACTTTCAGAAAGCATATGATTCTGTCTGTTTGGGAATGTTTGGACATGTTGTAGAAATTTTCGTCAGTGTCCACATCGTCCACTATCCTGGAAGGTGTATCTTGCCACATATGTTTGCGGGTAGAGACACAAAACCAAATAAAGACATGACACATGTCTATGCATACAATTTGGAATAATATGGACAGTTTACAATCCTAGACACATTCCAGATTAAGCCATGTTAGATCATGTTTACACTGCTGTTTTATGTATGAGAACACAAGAAAGTACGGATTTGTCAGTCATTCAAATCTCTGGTTCAGCAAAAGTTTTCGTATCTATTTTTAGTAAAAATCGTTAGGAGTTTTGCGATCAGGGTGTTAGTTGTCAATTTTAGGCGCTTAAAATGCACTTTAATGAATCCTTGGAGTCTGTAACCTTTGTCTGTAAACGTTGTAATGTTAATAATACAAAAATCAGTAAAAGATAAAGCAAATATTTTGTGACCGGAACTAGCATGTTCGAGGTAAAGCTTACGTTTTGTGTACCATCAAAAGCATGCCAGTGATGACATTTCTTCAAAACATGACAAAATCCCTATCATCCACAAAATGAGAGATATTGACCACGAATGTGTGTACCGAACTCTCGAACCTATTCTCCGATCACGACCGCCTCACCATTAAAATACATATAGATTTGGATCTGTGAAGATCATGGTTAGAACAGATCTTCAGCAACCGATGCTTGTATTAAAAGGTGACTATGGTTGTCGTTAGAGGCGACTAACGGGATCGGGTTGGTTGACAGGCTCGCTGACTTGGTTGATTGGATGCATGTCATCTTATCCCAATTGTGTGGGATTGATGCTCGTGATGTCAATCACTGGATTGTCAGGTCCAGACTTGATTATTTGCATGACCTCCGTCATATAGCTAGCATATTGCTGAGTGTGGCGTTAAACAAAAAACAAACAAAAAAACCCATATAAATTTAACCGCTTATTTCAAATGCCAGATAAAAATACATAGCGCCAAACTCCCAATCTGACTTTACAATAGAACTGTGTACCATGATATCGAACTTTGAATTTGCCACCGTGACAGCTTTAAGAAATCTTAATTAGAATTGTACTTAACTGTAAACAATTCTCCTCGATACAGGTTGAGGAATCCGTAATGAAGTCAAAGAAAGTGATCATTTGCAACATTGTCAAACTTAGTTTCATACACAGAAACCACGGACCTTTTTCGCAAAACTAAAATTCAACTCAATCCTTTACTTGTTTTTCTGTCACAATGTTTATTGATTATTACCTGCGAAATACATTTCAATTAGTCATCGAGATACATGTCAATTAGCCACACCTTACACCTGTTGTATTCTGAATTGATCGTCTATGCAATCGTATTTCTATGGATCTATAATACACAGCCTAACTTGTTCAAGTCACGATATGGCTGAAATACTGCCGATATGACTTTAAATATTAACTCACTCACTCACTCACTATAATACACAGTCTGTAACTCAGTTTTATTTCGCTTATTGACTTTCTACATAGGTGAACAGGGACATTTATTTTACATGCAAACAACATGTTATTCAGGAAAATATAATTACATGATAGGGGTTTGTGAACACACAAATAATTATTTATTCAAACACCTCTTCCTTTAAAAAACATATATATTAACACACACAAATGTTTTTTACAAACAATAGTTGATTTTATGCTTCCAAACAAACCACACGCAAGCTATTGTTGAATTTTAAAATATAGCCAAGGTAAATGTATCCACAATCATATTTAATCACAAATATCGTTCTGTTCTATATAAATGTAACAAGTGAACTAACCATTTCAGTGGATCTCAACATGGACAAAACTGTTGGAGATGTTCAATGAGTGAATGTTTATTTAATGAAGTAAAAACGTAGATTCTTTCTTTTGGTAAATACATGTAGCTGTACATCTTATAGATGTTCCAAGAGAAAATAATATAATATCTGCCTATATACCACTTTATAGTGTCTCAGATCGCGGTATGTAAAGAAAACTTGGTGCTCAAAGTGAAGCCCTTTTCCCTCTACATTGATGATACATCTGTGTGTTTAAAGTTGATTTTGACAGCCCGGGCCAAGTCGGACCCAACACAAGCCAAACACTTTTGATAGAGACTATGTTGAGAATGTAGAGGGGAAAGGGCTTCACTTAGAGCACCTTGTTTTCTTTAAATACGATGTACTGTGAGATTATAAAGTGTTTTATAGGTAGATACAATACTAAGCTACAGATATTAACACATTTGATGATACATCTGTGTGTATAATTGATTTTGACAGCCCGGGACAAGTCGGACCGAGCACAAGCCAAACACTTCTGATAGAGACTATGTTGAGAATGTAGAGGGAAAAGGGCTTCACTTTGAGCCCTTTGTTTTCTTTAAAAACCGTGATCTGAGACACTATAAAGAGATATTTAGGTAGATATAATACTAATTTATAAGTGTGCATCCATTTCATGTTAAATCTGTGAGGTTTAAGTTGATTTTGACAGCCCGGGCCAAGTCGGACCGAACACTTGTGAGACTGTTGAGAGTATGGGGAGAAGAGGTCTACTTTAACCAACGTGTCTGCTTTATACACGATGAACAGTGACATTATTAAGTGGTATTTACATAGATATAGTACTGTCCTATAAATATGAACGCTATGCCGCCAGATGGAAGTTTGTATCGCGATAGCTAGAAGTATTTGATACGTTTCAAATCTTATTTCGTTTAACGATTGCTCTTTTACATGTTACTTAGATCAGCGACGCTTACACACAGCTCCACTTTCTGGATTTCAAGCGATTTACTCCGAAATACCTAATTATGTTTCACGTTTTTGGTTGGTGATTGTTCATTAATGTCATGTGTGTATGTTGCATCAATAATATGTAGGTATGATCGCCAAAAATGAAGTACAGTCAAGTCCCGTTAATCCGACATCGATGGCTGCATATGATTGTGTCGGATTAACGAGTATGTCGGATAAACGAAATTTAGTAGTATCAACGTTCGTGATCGAAAATCGGACAACTACACGATAGATAAGGATTCAAACACGTTATAAAAAATATAAAATATATATTCATATTGTTATGTTAAATTGTTGGCGGAATATGTTTTCTAATCATTCAACCTCTAAAGTTTAACACAAAACAACTGTTACGGACTGTTTGACAGATTCAAAATACTTGAAAAAGCATAGTCTGGAACACTCTCCTACCCAGAGTTCCATGCGGCCGGCAGCCAGCTAGCATAGTACCTCTGCCACAGGCCAGCGCCATGTGACGATTCGTCACATCTTTCACAGTCCGTTCAAGATATTGCATATGCTTTTCATCCGTTTCATGTTTGACAAGTCTACACATTTTCATAAACAAATGTCAAAGAATGGTTAACTTTCATTGAAAAAGTATGCAAATACGTAAAAATCTACTTATTTTTGCGTAGTTATCCTATGTTTACATTGGTTGTACGGCTCCACGTGCTGTCATCGAAGCCCACACGGTCACTTTGATGCATAAATATATATTGTCATGCAACTCACTGTCGCAGTTGTAGTAGCATATCTATATAGTTATGCAAAACAATATGTAAAGCGCCCCCAAATACTTGCATTAGTCCGTTCTATACTGATTTCTGAAAAAGCGCGTTTGTTTACAAACAAGAGAAAAGTCCGGTCACGTGATATGCAAATTAGCCTGTGGCAGTGGTGTTATGCTGAGTCACCACTGCGACGGAGTGTGAGTCTGGAATGGAAGTCGCAACTTTGAAACTGGTACCCAAAACTTAAGAAAGCTGCTTTCTAAGTGGCTAACGTCGACTTCCTGTTGGACATTTCATTGGTAGGTCATAGTTCGCGAAAGGTTGTTCTGACGTGACTTGTAATGGGATGTCCTCGTCGAAAGCGAGAACTTGTATCTGATTTTAATAAGATTGAGGTAATCTAAGCATGTGAATTATCCTGTTTTCTTTATTTAAAGCATTAATTGTTTATTGTTAAGTAAGTTTATCGCTGCAGCTTTGTAATATGCAGCTTCCAGCCGACTCGCCTCGCATCAAAACACGGGCTGTGTACTCGCGGGCAGATGACCACGGAGTACGCTGATCACTGTCTCGGATTAACGAGACTGATTAATGAGTGATTTCGGTATTTCGTTGCAAATTAGGTGTGTCGGAGTCGGAGTACGAGACTGTCGGATTAACGGGTCTAAATAGTACTGATTTAATCGGTTCCCATCATTAGTGTCGGATAAAGCCGATTGTCGGATTAACGAGTGTCGGATTAACGAGACTTGACTGTAATTAGCAAATAACGCCCGACTCTTAGGCAATGCCGTGAAAACCCCTCCTTAGCTGCCCACATCGGGGTAGTGAACACCATCAGCGTCCCACCTTCTGCCCACATACCATGACATAATGAACAAACATCTCAACCTGTCGTATTGCGTGCATTTGACCCAAACTTAGTGTCGTAAAAACAACAAATAGGTTTCACCAGTCCCCCGGTCAATAGTTCAGCAGATTCAGTACCGGCAACAATATTCATTTCATTTTGTTAAAGCTCCTATTCATCGCGATTTGCTGCTGCATATGTATTGGCGGAGTAATATAATACTACCGTATCTTATCTTTACCTCACAGCCACAGTAAACCGATCTCATGCCATCACGCCATCACGCACACACGCCATCACGCCATCACGCCATCACGCAAACACGCATTCACTGCCCTTGTTAGGTACAGATAATGTGCTTGATATCAATTTACATACTCTTAACGTAATGTGATTGCAAACTATCAGATAATTCAAGCACATTCTAGTTTGCATTGTCACTCTTCTTTTTTTATTCCTTCCTCTTTAGCAAAACAATCATTAAATGTATATATGTCATTCCCCGAACATACTGGTCATTAATATAAAAAGAAATGAGCTGGATTCCAGAAGAATCTCAAAGACGATCTTAAAGATTAGAGATGTACAGGCAGTGTTCTTCTTTGAAGGACTGTGATGAGCTATGTACAAGTAGTTTTCTTGTTTGCATGACTGTGGTGAGCTATGTACAAGTAGTTTTCTTGTTTGCATGACTGTGGTGAGCTATGTACAAGTAGTTTTCTTGTTTGCATGACTATGGTGAGCTATATCAAGTAGTTTTCTTGTTTGCATGACTGTGATGAGCTATGTACAAGTAGTTTTCTTGTTTGCATGACTGTGATGAGCTATGTACAAGTAGTTTTCTTGTTTGCATGATTGTGGTGAGCTATGTACAAGTAGTTTTCTTGTTTGCATGACTGTGATGAGCTATGTACAAGTAGTTTTCTTGTTTGCATGACTGTGATGAGCTATGTACAAGTAGTTTTCTTGTTTGCATGACTGTGGTGAGCTATGTACAAGCAGTTTTCTTGTTTGCATGACTGTGATGAGCTATGTACAAGTAGTTTTCTTGTTTGCATGACTGTGATGAGCTATGTACAAGTAGTTTTCTTGTTTGCATGACGGTGGTGAGCTATGTACAAGTAGTTTTCTTGTTTGCATGACTGTGATGAGCTATGTACAAGTAGTTTTCTTGCTTGCATGACTGTGGTGAGCTATGTACAAGTAGTTTTCTTGTTTGCATCACTGTGATGAGCTATGTACAAGTAGTTTTCTTGTTTGCATGACTGTGGTGAGCTATGTACAAGTAGTTTTCTTGTTTGCATGACTGTGGTGAGCTATGTACAAGTAGTTTTCTTGTTTGCATGACTGTGATGAGCTATGTACAAGTAGTTTTCTTGTTTGCATGACTGTGGTGAGCTATGTAAAGTAGTTTTCTTATTTGCATGACTGTGATGAGCTATGTACAAGTAGTTTTCTTGTTTGCATGGCTGTGGTGAGCTATGTACAAGTAGTTTTCTTGTTTGCATGACTGTGGTGAGCTATGTACAAGTAGTTTTCTTGTTTGCATGACTGTGGTGAGCTATGTACAAGTAGTTTTCTTGTTTGCATGACTGTGATGAGCTATGTACAAGTAGTTTTCTTGTTTGCATGACTGTGATGAGCTATGTACAAGTAGTTTTCTTGTTTGCATGACTGTGGTGAGCAATGTACAAGTAGTTTTCTTGTTTCCATGACTGTGATGAGCTATGTACAAGTAGTTTTCTTGTTTGCATGACTGTGATGAGCTATGTACAAGTAGTTTTCTTGTTTGCAAGACTGTGATGAGCTATGTACAAGTAGTTTTCTTGTTTGCATGACTGTGGTGAGCTATGTACAAGTAGTTTTCTTGTTTGCATGACTGTGGTGAGCTATGTACAAGTAGTTTTCTTGTTTGCATGACTGTGATGAGCTATGTACAAGTAGTTTTCTTGTTTGCATGACTGTGGTGATCTATGTACAAGTAGTTTTCTTGTTTGCATGACTGTGGTGAGCTATGTACAAGTAGTTTTCTTGTTTGCATGACTGTGGTGAGCTATGTACAAGTAGTTTTCTTGTTTGCATGACTGTGATGAGCTATGTACAAGTAGTTTTCTTGTTTGCATGACTGTGGTGAGCTATGTAAAGTAGTTTTCTTGTTTGCATGACTGTGATGAGCTATGTACAAGTAGTTTTCTTGTTTGCATGGCTGTGGTGAGCTATGTACAAGTAGTTTTCTTGTTTGCATGACTGTGGTGAGCTATGTACAAGTAGTTTTCTTGTTTGCATGACTGTGGTGAGCTATGTACAAGTAGTTTTCTTGTTTGCATGACTGTGATGAGCTATGTACAAGTAGTTTTCTTGTTTGCATGACTGTGATGAGCTATGTACAAGTACTTTTCTTGTTTGCATGACTGTGGTGAGCAATGTACAAGTAGTTTTCTTGTTTCCATGACTGTGATGAGCTATGTACAAGTAGTTTTCTTGTTTGCATGACTGTGATGAGCTATGTACAAGTAGTTTTCTTGTTTGCATGACTGTGATAAGCTATGTACAAGTAGTTTTCTTGTTTGCATGACTGTGGTGAGCTATGTACAAGTAGTTTTCTTGTTTGCATGACTATGGTGAGCTATGTACAAGTAGTTTTCTTGTTTGCATGACTGTGATGAGCTATGTACAAGTAGTTTTCTTGTTTGCATGACTGTGGTGAGCTATGTACAAGTAGTTTTCTTGTTTGCATGACTGTGGTGAGCTATGTACAAGTAGTTTTCTTGTTTGCATGACTATGGTGAGCTATATAAAGTAGTTTTCTTGTTTGCATGACTGTGATGAGCTATGTACAAGTAGTTTTCTTGTTTGCATGACTGTGATGAGCTATGTACAAGTAGTTTTCTTGTTTGCATGACTGTGGTGAGCTATGTAAAGTAGTTTTCTTGTTTGCATGACTGTGATGAGCTATGTACAAGTAGTTTTCTTGTTTGCATGGCTGTGGTGAGCTATGTACAAGTAGTTTTCTTGTTTGCATGACTATGGTGAGCTATGTACAAGTAGTTTTCTTGTTTGCATGACTGTGGTGAGCTATGTACAAGTAGTTTTCTTGTTTGCATGACTGTGATGAGCTATGTACAAGTAGTTTTCTTGTTTGCATGACTGTGGTGAGCTATGTACAAGTAGTTTTCTTGTTTGCATGACTATGGTGAGCTATATAAAGTAGTTTTCTTGTTTGCATGACTGTGATGAGCTATGTACAAGTAGTTTTCTTGTTTGCATGACTGTGATGAGCTATGTACAAGTAGTTTTCTTGTTTGCATGACTGTGATGAGCTATGTACAAGTAGTTTTCTTGTTTGCATGACTGTGGTGAGCTATGTACAAGTAGTTTTCTTGTTTGCATGACTGTGGTGAGCTACGGACAAGTAGTTTTCTTGTTTGCATGACTGTGGTGAGCTATGTACAAGTAGTTTTCTTGTTTGCATGACTGTGATGAGCTATGTACAAGTAGTTTTCTTGTTTGCATGACTGTGGTGAGCTATGTACAAGTAGTTTTCTTGTTTGCATGACTGTGGTGAGCTATGTACAAGTAGTTTTCTTGTTTGCATGACTGTGGTGAGCTATATAAAGTAGTTTTCTTGTTTGCATGACTGTGATGAGCTATGTACAAGTAGTTTTCTTGTTTGCATGACTGTGATGAGCTATGTACAAGTAGTTTTCTTGTTTGCATGACTATGGTGAGCTATATAAAGTAGTTTTCTTGTTTGCATGACTGTGATGAGCTATGTACAAGTAGTTTTCTTGTTTGCATGACTGTGGTGAGCTATGGACAAGTAGTTTTCTTGTTTGCATGACTGTGGTGAGCTATGTACAAGTAGTTTTCTTGTTTGCATGACTGTGATGAGCTATGTACAAGTAGTTTTCTTGTTTGCATGACTGTGATGAGCTATGTACAAGTAGTTTTCTTGTTTGCATGACTGTGATGAGCTATGTACAAGTAGTTTTCTTGTTTGCATGACTGTGATGAGCTATGTACAAGTAGTTTTCTTGTTTGCATGACTGTGATGAGCTATGTACAAGTAGTGTTCTTGTTTGCATGACTGTGGTGAGCTATGTACAAGTAGTTTTCTTGTTTGCATGACTATGGTGAGCTATATAAAGTAGTTTTCTTGTTTGCATGACTGTGATGAGCTATGTACAAGTAGTTTTCTTGTTTGCATGACTGTGATGAGCTATGTACAAGTAGTTTTCTTGTTTGCATGACTGTGATGAGCTATGTACAAGTAGTTTTCTTGTTTGCATGACTGTGATGAGCTATGTACAAGTAGTTTGCTTGTTTGCATGACTGTGATGAGCTATGTACAAGTAGTGTTCTTGTTTGCATGACTGTGATGAGCTATGTACAAGTAGTTTTCTTGTTTGCATGACTATGGTGAGCTATATAAAGTAGTTTTCTTGTTTGCATGACTGTGATGAGCTATGTACAAGTAGTTTTCTTGTTTGCATGACTGTGATGAGCTATGTACAAGTAGTTTTTTTGTTTGCATGACTGTGATGAGCTATGTACAAGTAGTGTTCTTGTTTGCATGACTGTGGTGAGCTATGTACAAGTAGTTTTCTTGTTTGCATGACTATGGTGAGCTATATAAAGTAGTTTTCTTGTTTGCATGACTGTGATGAGCTATGTACAAGTAGTTTTCTTGTTTGCATGACTGTGATGAGCTATGTACAAGTAGTTTTCTTGTTTGCATGACTGTGATGAGCTATGTACAAGTAGTTTTCTTGTTTGCATGACTGTGATGAGCTATGTACAAGTAGTTTGCTTGTTTGCATGACTGTGATGAGCTATGTACAAGTAGTGTTCTTGTTTGCATGACTGTGATGAGCTATGTACAAGTAGTTTTCTTGTTTGCATGACTATGGTGAGCTATATAAAGTAGTTTTCTTGTTTGCATGACTGTGATGAGCTATGTACAAGTAGTTTTCTTGTTTGCATGACTGTGGTGAGCTATGTACAAGTAGTTTGCTTGTTTGCATGACTGTGATGAGCTATGTACAAGTAGTGTTCTTGTTTGCATGACTGTGATGAGCTATGTACAAGTAGTTTTCTTGTTTGCATGACTATGGTGAGCTATATAAAGTAGTTTTCTTGTTTGCATGACTGTGATGAGCTATGTACAAGTAGTTTTCTTGTTTGCATGACTGTGATGAGCTATGTACAAGTAGTTTTCTTGTTTGCATGACTGTGATGAGCTATGTACAAGTAGTATTCTTGTTTGCATGACTGTGGTGAGCTATGTACAAGTAGTTTTCTTGTTTGCATGACTGTGGTGAGCTATGTACAAGTAGTTTTCTTGTTTGCATGACTGTGGTGAGCTATGTACAAGTAGTTTTCTTGTTTGCATGACTGTGGTGAGCTATGTACAAGTAGTTTTCTTGTTTGCATGACTGTGATGAGCTATGTACAAGTAGTTTTCTTGTTTGCATGACTGTGATGAGCTATGTACAAGTAGTTTTCTTGTTTGCATGACTGTGATGAGCTATGTACAAGTAGTTTTCTTGTTTGCATGACTGTGATGAGCTATGTACAAGTAGTTTTCTTGTTTGCATGACTGTGATGAGCTATGTACAAGTAGTTTTCTTGTTTGCATGACTGTGGTGAGCTATGTACAAGTAGTTTTCTTGTTTGCATGACTATGGTGAGCTATGTAAAGTAGTTTTCTTGTTTGCATGACTGTGATGAGCTATGTACAAGTAGTTTTCTTGTTTGCATGACTGTGGTGAGCTATGTACAAGTAGTTTTCTTGTTTGCATGACTGTGATGAGCTATGTACAAGTAGTTTTCTTGTTTGCATGACTGTGGTGAGCTATGTACAAGTAGTTTTCTTGTTTGCATGACTGTGATGAGCTATGTACAAGTAGTTTTCTTGTTTGCATGACTGTGATGAGCTATGTACAAGTAGTTTTCTTGTTTGCATGACTGTGATGAGCTATGTACAAGTAGTTTTCTTGTTTGCATGACTTGTGGTGAGCTATGTACAAGTAGTTTTCTTGTTTGCATGA
>NW_025964333.1:0-7500 GCF_023055435.1 Haliotis rufescens
AAACCCCCTGTTATTTTAGCGAGGTGACAAAAAATGGCACCTGAAAACTTAGAAATCGTTACAAAGGAATGAACTCGTGTACATCCAAAATGGCTGAAAGTGTCTGGTATACTGCATTCTTGCCAAAATATCACTTAGCCTGGATAAACTAGATTCATTTAATTATTATAAAGATGATGTTATATCTTATTTCTGTCCTGCAGACATCAAATAGTACTGAGGTTTGAATATCATTGGATCATTCTCTTAATACAGTACCCTCACATCACTCAGCATTTTGTATTTTGTATTTCTCAATTGTTTGTTGTGATTTGCACACATGACTTGTCGTTCAGTATTTTTCAAATTTAAAGGGACAGTACCTCGACCATTCTAAAGCTTTGTTTGTAAACATTTCTAATAATTTGTAGCTGATAACGTCCATCTCAGCCCGCCTTTAATTCTGTTTTTGATCTAGTGACCGTACCGCGGGTGCAGGCTTATCACGTGACCAGACATTTCTCTTGTTTGGAAACAAATGCAATTATTCTGAAATAAGAACGGATGGGCCTAATACAAGCCTGTTGGTGCGCTTTAATATTGTTTGGCATTATTATGTAGATATACTACAACAACTGCGACAATAAATGCATGATCATATAGCTTTGCACATCAAAGTGACCCGTCGCAAGCTCTCCATAGGCATTGTATTAATTTAGGGCTTCGACGAAAGGACGTGAAGGATAAATAAGCAAATGTAAATAGTTTTTCCCGTTTTAGGATATTTTATAAATGAAAGTTACATATTTTTGACGTATGCTTATCTAAGTGTGTAGACTCATCTGAAATGAAACAAATGAAGAATACATGAATCATTGTGAATGCACAGCGTTAGATGTGACGATGTGATGATATGACGATGTGACGATGTGATAAAGGTAGTTGACTGAGCGCAAGGAACTCTGAGTAGGAGAGTGATTGGCTTCATTCGACAAAGACATATTATTTATATTATATTCTAGGCTTTGATTAGCACTGGCTTCTAATCTATTCAGATGACTGGTAGTATTTTGTAACTCAGCCGTAAGAGAACACATAAGCTGTTCTTCATTTGTTCTCTATTATAAAACAAGATTGAGGCCAGTTTGATTTGAAGAATTGAATTGGGCATGTGACACCACACTCAGAAATTATTTCTTGTATGATTTAAAAACACGCAGAACCGTCGACAGACTGTCCCTTTAATATTGTGGCTATTGTGTGTAATGCAACACACAATATTAACAAATGTGCATGCATGTTTAGCCTGATATCAACATGCAAGGCTCGATTTAAAAAACTTGATTTAACTTGCAGCACGTGCATGTTGACATGAAAACCTAAGATGCAGCAGAAAACATCAAGTTGAACCTTGTTCCCATAACTTTATCTAACTAAATAAATTTCAGATTCTGATGAATGTCATGATTTTGAATACAGTTAGCACATACTGTAACAGCTTTGATGTGGTAATGTCACCAATGGCAACCGTCATATAATGATTATAATGATGATCATCAGTTGGAGAATCTAAATATAAAACGTTATTTGATCATCAGCTTCAGTGACAGATGAAGCAACTGTACATAATCTTGAAGTACGACAGCTTGATGACATCAAGCCCAAGAAGGCATGACATATTCCATGTAACACAGGGATTAGTGATGTGGTATTGTAAATAAAGTTTAGGGTATTCATTGTGTTCAAAGAATGTTGTTGACAAATAAGGTTTCGTCAAGATACAAATTTGAAATTTGTTGACATGTACTTGGTGCATGTAGACATATATATTAGCTTGCATTTTTCAATAAAAGGTTGCACTTGTGCATGTCATTATAGTTAAATCGAGCCCTGATCATGATCAAGGCAATGTCCATTGTGTTCTGTATGTTGCTAAATGCCAGTGTTGGTGTGTGTTTCATGCATCGCTAGGATGAGGAAGTGGTATGTATTACAGTTCTACTGCAATGAGTGAATTTTACAATGCATGCCTTGACTGTTATGTTGAGATATGCAATGAGATATGCAATGAGATATGCAATGAGATATGCAATGAGATATGCAATGAGATATGCGATGAGATATGCGATGAGATATGCGATGAAATATGCAATGAGATATGCAATGAGATATGCAATGAGATACGCAATGAGATATGCAGTGAGATATGCAATGAAATACGCAATGAAATATGCAATGAGATACAATGAGATATGCAATGAGATATGCAATGAGATACAATGAGATATGCAATGAGATACGCAATGAGATATGCAATAAGATACGCTATGAGATGTGCAATGAGATACGCAATGAGATACGCAATGAGATACGCAATGAAATACGCAATGAAATATGCGATGAGATACAATGAGATATGCAATGAGATATGCAGTGAGATATGCAATGAAATACGCAATGAAATATGCAATGAAATACAATGAGATATGCAATGAGATATGCAATATGATACAATGAGATATGCAATGAGATACGCAATGAGATATGCAATGAGATACGCAATGAGATATGCAATGAGATACGCAATGAGATATGCAATGAGATATGCAATGAGATACTAACTTATCATCCTCCATGTCACAGGTGTTTAGGGGGAACCCATCTAAACCAATGCTAATTGGAAGCCACATCAACAATGATCAAGTTTGATTACAGCACCTAATCCACCAGACCCGTGAAGATCTGTTGTAGAATAGGTCTTCAGCAACCCATGCTTGCCGTAAAAGGCGACTATGCTTGTCGTAAGAGGCGACGAATGGGATCAGGTGGTCAGGCCCGCTGACTTGGTTGATGCATGTCATCAATCCCAATTGCGTGGATCGATGCTCATGATGTGAATAACTGGATTGTCTGGTCCAGACTCGATTATTTACAGATCGCCGTCATATAGCTGGAATATTGCTGAGTGCAGCGTAAAACAACAAACCAACCAACCAACCAATTGCGTGGATCAATGCTCATGATGTGAATCACTGGATTGTCTGGTCCAGACTCGATTATTTACAGATCGCCGTCATATAGCTGGAATATTGCTGAGTGCTGTGTTAAACAACAAACAAACAAACAAACAAACAAACAAACAAACAAATGAAACACTGTTCACACATGGACAAAATTATTCACAGGTATTTTACAGAATATTTCATCCAATACACAAACAAATATAGGACGGATGGAACTTTTCTCCACCGAGCTTCCAATTAGACGTATAAGATTATGGTTGTTGGAATAAGATTATGGTTGTTGGAATAATTGAAACTAACTAACATGATTAAATCTAAACTTGTTCGTTAGATTTTTCTGATATTTCTGTTGTGATAAGCTAAATACAAACAATGTCACGCAGTCAGTGTCATTTTTTACGGATTCAAAAAAGGAAGTCCCTTGTAAACATAAGCATCACACATACATTATATTTTATTTACCTTTGAGTCAAGGAGCCTGAACTTTGCTCTTAGCATCCATTTTAGTACATTTTCGTGCTATCATATTTAATGGTATTATCTTACGTTAAGAGACCAAATAGAATTTTACTGACGCGGGCTTCGGGCTAGTGGCTGAAGTTGCAGACTGTTGTTGGTACAGCAGTCACCCTTGGATACAAGTTTTTAAGCCTGGGACCCCTAAAACGTATCAAATTAGCAAATATCTCCGTGGGTGCTTATTAGAGTGGGGCGCTTATTACATCGAATACGGTACTAAGTGTTCCCAGGACTTGCAAATATATAGACTCAGGTAATACCAAGGGTACAAATTTTGATGCCTGAAGCTCCATGCGAAAGTAGATTACCGTATTCGACGTAATAAGCGCCCCGCTCTAATAAGCGCCCACAGCGATATTTGCTAATATATTGGCTAGTGAACAATCCCAATTAGCACCCCTTCCAATTGATCAATGTACACAAGACTTAATTATTTGTGTATAATACACACTCGTGGAATACACATTCTGGAAAAATATATCTGTTGTACATAAACATTTTAGTCTGTCAGCATAAACCACAAAATTTATTTTTCAGCTCTGTTTTTTTCACCAAAATTATATTCTAATAAGAGCCCCCTATTCCTAATTTTGAGAGCGCCCTGGGCGCTTATTACGTCGAATACGGTATATATGTATTGGCTGAATTTCATACTATTCTTTGGTCATAACACTATGAACTGTGTTCCCTTGCCCAGTGAATATTTGTATTTTGTTTTAAGGAGGAAGGGGTGAAGGTATGTAGATATAGCTAGTTGTTCATTAGATGGATGTGTATTTCAGTATATATATCGGTTACCTAGATCTTCATTGGTTCTCTGTCTTCTCTTTGTTAGCTCACCTGGTCCAAAGGGCCATATGTGCTTATATTGTGTGTCATCCGTCAGTACACACTTCTCACTTGCATCGTCTTTCATTGGATTGAACATGAACTTTATGAGAATTTCTGACAATAAAAGGGGCCCAAATATTTGTCAATGATTGAAATTTGTTTTTGAAGGCATAGGAAGCTGTGATGTGATTGACACTGGTATATGTTTTCCAAATTGCCCCATATGCTAAAATATACTCAACAACTAAAGTTCCTGTGACACCAATATTTAAGTGTATTTTTCAAACAAGGTAAGTTTGGTTTTCAGTATTGTGGTACATGTATGGAATCAAGTCACAAAAACGCAACTACTCTAAAAAAGCATGCATTCCATGCAAAAGTTGACTACCCAAGAATGGGTATCAAAACATGTGCGTTAACGGGATTCCATATGTATGTTTAGCATCGTGTTGACAACAACCACTCAGAAAAACAACAAAATTACGCAATTATTCAACATTACCAAATGCCACGCCTGTCCGAATATGACGTCTGCGAGCCATTGGTATGCTTGAAGCAGGATCGAGTCAACGTGATGTTGCAAGACAATTTAACGTCCATAGAAACACCATTTTGTGTTTATGGCAACGTTGGCAACAGACGGATGTAGTCAGAGACAATCCTCGGAGTGGCAGGCCACGCGTAACCAATAATCGACAAGACAACTGGATTCGAACAACACACCTATGAAGTCGATTCCAGCCAGCAACAGTGCCTGCAAGAAGCATCCCTGGCCTTCGACGAATATCTTCACAAACCGTACGTCGTCGCCTCAGATGTGCAGGGATTGTCGCCAGAAGGACCCGTCAGACGTCCCATTTTGACAGGAAACCACTGTCAAGCACGTCTGCAGTGGTGCAGACAGCATCTACGCTGGACGGCCATGCAGTAGGGACAAGTTCTATTCATTGACAATTCTCATTTTTACCTCAGCCACAGCGATGGACGGATTCAAGTGTACTGATGTCGAGGTGAACGTTACGTCAATCATTGTGTCATGGAAGAAGATTGGTTCGGGGGCGGCAGCATTATGGTATGGGGATGGGATTACAGCAAGATAGAGGACCCGTTTGATAGTGGTAGAGGGAAATCTCAATGGACAGCGCTACCGCGACAAGATCATCGGCCCTGTTGTTCTACCGTTTTTGCGTCGTCATGGCCCAGGCATTACCTTTCAACATGACAACGTCACAGGAACTTTTTTTGTTCAGTATACGAGGTGTGATTAGTCTTTCAACAATGTAGCCGCTGGAATGTTAGAAAAAAAGAAATCGTGAGCCCCCAAAAACATTATTGCAAGATTCTTTTTAATTTTTTAATTTAGACTTTTATTATTAAAAATATATCTGGCTTTGCAGCTGCAGCCCCATAAAAAATTCCCTGCCCCCAAGAATGTCAAATGGTCGGTCCATAAATGCATTTACTAAAAGTCATCTCTTACATCAATATGCATTAATTTGGGACAGGTGAGCTACAGGCCTCTTGGTGCTAGTTTTCTAGAGGTGATTCTAATTGTATTTGGTTCTCTGTTAGTTTGAATGGGACATGGTAGTTAGTCTTCTCCTCAGTGTGTGATGGATTTAATTCTTTAATTCAGTTGCTAGAATTCTTTCTTTTCTGAATCTGGAAGAATGCCATATCTATCTGTTTTTTTGTGTAAAATTGCTGTGATAAAATATAATTCACATTATGTGGTGTGTGTTGCTCCATTTTCATTTGTCATCTCGTGTTTTATATCTTTGAAATTCCAGCAATTGAAGTATTATGTTTGTCATATAGGTTAGTTAACGCCCTTGGAACTTACTGTGACGGTACCAGTTGTGGGTATTGGTATAACATTTCTAATATTTGGCCTTTCATTTTTTGGGCATGGTTTATGGATCCACTGACCTAAAAAATCTTAAATTTATTTCATATCAATCAGTTGTATCAAGATAATGTGGTATTTGTCAGTTGCATGGGGTAGTGTTACGGAGTCCCCCGTAATCAATGACAATTTTTGTCTCTCTTCCCTCCCATCACTGGTTTATGTTTTTGTTTTAAAGAACTGTAGGATCAGCGAACAAAATAAGAATGCAATTATAAAATGTGATTTAAAAAAAATGAAAAGTCAAGGGTTACTTCCCCTATACTGACAAACTTTGAATTATTTTCACAACTGAAAATCGTTTGTAGACTTAGCAGGAAGTAAAAAAGACTTTTCAAAATATTGTTTAATCATATTTGTCAGTCTTATTAAAATCAGATGTTAGTGCTCGCTACAGCTTTGTGTAGTGGTAACATGCACAATGATAGATTTTAATGAAGTTGAACATTTGTGATTTTTTTTTTTTTTTCTATATGCAATGAAAGAAATATGAAAAAAATAATATTTTCAATAGCTGTTGATCAGGTAAAAGGTAGGTAGCATTTCTTTATTAGTCGTTATTTTCATTAATATTGATAATTGGATGTGGAATATGTTTCGAGTTGCAGGTAAAGCATCATTCTTGTCAGTGCTGCATCTGCCTGATACGTCTTGTGACTAACCCTGCCACATTGATGTTGTCGTAAATGGTCACAAATCAGTAGAATATGTCGAGACATTGGATGTTTGCTTTCTGTTGTTCATTGCGCTTTGTTGTAGAGTTGTATGCACATGACACATGGTTTGTTTCAGCAGCTTCAAAAAGGAGAGTATTTGATGACATAAATGTGAAGTCATACTGCATAATACCTGTCATATTCTGTTATAAAAGATCATCTTCATTTCCTAATACACACTATGGCAGAGTTGAGCCCCTTGGGCACGCCAGAAACCTATGATTGTTGGTTCGAATTCCGGTTCGCCCCGATTATGTTTCTAGGTTTGTCAGCACCATACCCGTGCTTGTGGGTTTCACCAAAGTGGTAAACGTCCGAGACCTGCATCACTTGGGGCTTTCCTCCCACATTAAGCTAACACGCCTTGATATAACTGGAATACTGTTAAAAGCAGCGTTCAACTCAACTCATTCACTCACTAATACACACTATGTAAATAGTGAGTGAGTCTGTCAGTCAGTCAGTGTGTGAGTCAGTGAGTGAGTCAGTCAGTCAGTGTGTGAGTGAGTGAGTGAGTGAGTGAGTC
>NW_025964334.1:0-2500 GCF_023055435.1 Haliotis rufescens
CCCTAACCCTAACCCTAACCCTAACCCTAACCCTAACCCTAACCCCTAACCCTAACCCTAACCTAACCCTAACCCTAACCCTAACCCTAACCCTAACCCTAACCCTAACCCTAACCCTAACCCTAACCCTAACCCTAACCCTAACCCTAACCCTAACCCTAACCCTAACCCTAACCCTAACCCTAACCCTAACCCTAACCCTAACCCTAACCCTAACCCTAACCCTAACCCTAACCCTAACCCTAACCCTAACCCTAACCCTAACCCTAACCCTAACCCTAACCCTAACCCTAACCCTAACCCTAACCCTAACCCTAACCCTAACCCTAACCCTAACCCTAACCCTAACCCTAACCCTAACCCTAACCCTAACCCTAACCCTAACCCTAACCCTAACCCTAACCCTAACCCTAACCCTAACCCTAACCCTAACCCTAACCCTAACCCTAACCCTAACCCTAACCCTAACCCTAACCCTAACCCTAACCCTAACCCTAACCCTAACCCTAACCTAACCCTAACCCTAACCCTAACCCTAACCCTAACCCTAACCCTAACCCTAACCTAACCCTAACCCTAACCCTAACCCTAACCCTAACCCTAACCCTAACCCTAACCCTAACCCTAACCCTAACCCTAACCCTAACCCTAACCCTAACCCTAACCCTAACCCTAACCCTAACCCTAACCCTAACCCTAACCCTAACCCTAACCCTAACCCTAACCCTAACCCTAACCCTAACCCTAACCCTAACCCTAACCCTAACCCTAACCCTAACCCTAACCCTAACCTAACCCTAACCCTAACCCTAACCCTAACCCTAACCCTAACCCTAACCCTAACCCTAACCCTAACCCTAACCCTAACCCTAACCCTAACCCTAACCCTAACCCTAACCCTAACCCTAACCCTAACCCTAACCCTAACCCTAACCCTAACCCTAACCCTAACCCTAACCCTAACCCTAACCCTAACCCTAACCCTAACCCTAACCCTAACCCTAACCCTAACCCTAACCCTAACCCTAACCCTAACCCTAACCCTAACCCTAACCCTAACCCTAACCCTAACCCTAACCCTAACCCTAACCCTAACCCTAACCCTAACCCTAACCCTAACCCTAACCCTAACCCTAACCCTAACCCTAACCCTAACCCTAACCCTAACCCTAACCCTAACCCTAACCCTAACCCTAACCCTAACCCTAACCCTAACCCTAACCCTAACCCTAACCCTAACCCTAACCCTAACCCTAACCCTAACCCTAACCCTAACCCTAACCCTAACCCTAACCCTAACCCTAACCCTAACCCTAACCCTAACCCTAACCCTAACCCTAACCCTAACCCTAACCCTAACCCTAACCCTAACCCTAACCCTAACCCTAACCCTAACCCTAACCCTAACCCTAACCCTAACCCTAACCCTAACCCTAACCCTAACCCTAACCCTAACCCTAACCCTAACCCTAACCCTAACCCTAACCCTAACCCTAACCCTAACCCTAACCCTAACCCTAACCCTAACCCTAACCCTAACCCTAACCCTAACCCTAACCCTAACCCTAACCCTAACCCTAACCCTAACCCTAACCCTAACCCTAACCCTAACCCTAACCCTAACCCTAACCCTAACCCTAACCCTAACCCTAACCCTAACCCTAACCCTAACCCTAACCCTAACCCTAACCCTAACCCTAACCCTAACCCTAACCCTAACCCTAACCCTAACCCTAACCCTAACCCTAACCCTAACCCTAACCCTAACCCTAACCCTAACCCTAACCCTAACCCTAACCCTAACCCTAACCCTAACCCTAACCCTAACCCTAACCCTAACCCTAACCCTAACCCTAACCCTAACCCTAACCCTAACCCTAACCCTAACCCTAACCTAACCCTAACCCTAACCCTAACCCTAACCCTAACCCTAACCCTAACCCTAACCCTAACCCTAACCCTAACCCTAACCCTAACCCTAACCCTAACCCTAACCCTAACCCTAACCCTAACCCTAACCCTAACCCTAACCCTAACCCTAACCCTAACCCTAACCCTAACCCTAACCCTAACCCTAACCCTAACCCTAACCCTAACCCTAACCCTAACCCTAACCCTAACCCTAACCCTAACCCTAACCCTAACCCTAACCCTAACCCTAACCCTAACCCTAACCCTAACCCTAACCCTAACCCTAACCCTAACCCTAACCCTAACCCTAACCCTAACCCTAACCCTAACCCTAACCCTAACCCTAACCCTAACCCTAACCCTAACCCTAACCCTAACCCTAACCCTAACCCTAACCCTAACCCTAACCCTAACCCTAACCCTAACCCTAACCCTAACCCTAACCCTAACCCTAACCCTAACCCTAACCCTAACCCTAACCCTAACCCTAACCCTAACCCTAACCCTAACCCTAACCCTAACCCTAACCCTAACCCTAACCCTAACCCTAACCCTAACCCTAACCCTAACCCTAACCCTAACCCTAACC